>NC_045959.1:42286584-42421584 GCF_010909765.2 Amblyraja radiata
AAGTTTAAGTTGCCCATATATTTCCAATCAAAATGGCTGGTCAGCGAAGGAGATGGCCTTCGACTGCCTGTAAGTAAATAGCGACCCCAGTCCACTGGCTTCGACCAAACAGCAATCTATTTTTAGTCGAGGCCGGTTTTGGTTTTGTTGAAACAATCGAAGCAACCTAGATGAAGCCTCGACCACGCGGAAACCACTTTCGACCATTAAGGAGAGTGACCAAAACCTCCGGCAACCTCATGGAAATCTTGGGTCGCGGGCAAGGTCACCAGAGGTTTCTGTTCAGGTTTCCTAAGTGGGACAGGGGCATAAATCTGCAAGTTGAATCCGTAGTAACGAAAGCAAACTCAATTATAGCATTTATTTCAAGAGGGCTGTATACAAAAACAGGGATGTAATGCTGAGGCTCTATAAGGCACTGGTAAGGAATATCATGAGCAATTCTGGGCACCATATCTGAGGAAGGATGTGCTGGCTCTGGAGAGAGATATAGAGCAGCCATGGTTGAATGGCAGTTGACTTGATAGGCCGAATGGCCCAATTCTACTCCTATCACCATTATTATTGTTATTGACAAAACAACAATTTGACTCAATAGAATAGGCAATTGTTTATTTTACTCAGTTCATCCTTCAGCTTGTTTTTTCACTCCAGATTCCAGCAACATTAGTCTCGTGTCTCTGTATTAAATCTAAGCCCTGCATTTAGAACACATTGCTTTTGAACAGAAGCCTTTAACATGCAAGGGAAAGAAGCTCTGCAGATTTGAGAAAGTTAAAGCAATTATCAGTTCCAGTGCTTAATATTTACAAATTATAATATTATTTTGTAAAGAAAATATAAAAAACATCAGTCTGAAGAAGGTCCAGATCTGAAACGTCACCTATCCATGTTCTCCAGAGACATTGAATTTGAATTTGAATTTGATTCCTTTATTGTCATGACTCGCTGAATTACTCCAGCACTTTGTGAGCTCATATTGTGTCTGGACTTAGGGATAAGCATTGTGGGTCCAAAGACTCAAACCTGCGTAGGATGGACCCTGGGTATAAATAGAGTGTAATATGGTAAATTAGATTTATATACGACTTACATGTGTACCCGGGATAATTTATGAAAGAACTATCTATATTCCACCTCATATCAAAACCAATACTGCCATGATCAAGGATCAAGCTGCAATTCTCGCCAAGCATATTCAAATGACTCAAAGATTAAGAAATAAAAATATAGATGCAAATCTTACATTTAATAGTTGGTCAGCTTTCTGCAGTCTGTTATCCAGATTTGAAATCTTTTCATTCGCTAATTTTTCAAGTTCTTCAATCATCTGAATCAAGGCTTCATTCTGATCACCAAGGTCATTAACATAAGACTGAAGAATCGTGACTTTCATCTAAAAACCAAACAAAATCAAACATTTTATTCCCACAATCTTCTCTAATATGAATATCTTAAACTTCCTTTAGCTTGAAGAAAGCTAAAGAAGGCTGCTCAACACCCGGCTTGAGATCTAACTATTCCTTTGGTTTACCTTTCATTCGCAAGAAGAAGAAGCTTAAAGAACATGTTATGCATTTCATTTTAAATCAAATCACAACTAAATTTAAAGATATGAAATGATATACATTCTGCCCAATGTACAAAAATTAAGTACAGCTCATTTTAGGTAGCATTTTCATGGTAGTATTTTCAGAAACATTTCTGAATTCATTTGATGAACTTTAGATTTGCATTCACTTTATCCACCTATTCTGCCTGGTATTTACGCAAGACAGCTACAGTACTTGATTTGCAAACAAGAAAACAAATATTGTTCAACGTACAGAATTGCATAGGAAATTAGCAGTGGTTGCCTTAGCCCACACACATTGAGATTTTTTAAATCTTGGATAGAGCATGTGTTTTACTACAGCCACATGCTATCATCTGGCTGTTTTATTGAATAATCCACAAAATATGCCCAAATGTGCTAAACACTGCTGGATTTAATTCCTAATACTAGATAAAGGTTAACAAAAAGTTATCTTAAGTGCAGTGTTGCTGCGCTTCCAACTTTCTTAAATGTTCTAATTAATTGTTTTATGGCAGACAAGTAGCTTCAAATCAAACAATTCACATATAAATTTCTCTAACTGAGTGATTCTATATTCTGTCACAAAAAAAGCACTAGCATGACAAGGCAATTCAAATAATTTAAATCTGCAGATAAATAATATCCACAAGACTGTCAACTCAAGGGCTGATACCATCCCTCAAGAGAAAGGAAGTCTAAAAAGGTAGTCACAATCAGTCTCCCATATTCTTGTTACATCAGATCCCCAAACAACTCTGCACAGAAGGAAGAAATTCCTCTTCAAAAAATCATTCATACAAATGTAACGTATCCTTCCCTTCCTTTATATACACCAGTTGGTCAGAGTTATTTGAGCAGATAAATACAAGTAAATGAAATATAAGTATAAAATGAAATAAATATTTAAACTTTAATTATGCAGCATTTAATTCTCATGTAAAATTGTTCCTATCATTGTTTAAGATATTGAAATAGTAATACAAACACAGTTTGCTGGAGAATTCTGCAAGTCTCCTATGCTGTTCTAATAAACTTGATGCAAGCATGAGGAACGGCACGTTACAAACTACCAGACTCAATTTGTTTAGAAATTTCTGGTAATTAACTTTTTTTAGATTATCCATGTTTTACTTTAGAACTCCACCATCAACAGTGTTTTATTTTTATAACCTCAAATATTGATTCTGCTTCTCAGATGTATAGCTCTCTTAGATCACGTTTTCTGTTTGCTCTTTCCTTCATATTCTCACATCATCTTAAAACATGAAAATCTCCAACTTGAAATGTTACTTAGATTTCTCTGCATAGCTGACTACCCCACTAAGAATCTACAAAACATTAAAACATTTCCAGCAAAAGGAAAGTAGAAATTACAAGCTTTAGAAAGTCATTTTAGAAACATACCACTCACACGGAAGCTTTTGAACACAAAATATAATTTTGTTAAGATGTATTTAACTTTCCAAAGTACCAATGAGTCAGAAACATCTCCAAACTTTAGTTTAGTTTAGTGTCACGTGCACCAAGGTACGGTGAAAAGCTATTTGCTGTGCACCAATCAGTCAGCGGAAAGACTATACACGATCACAATCAAACTGTTTACGGCGTACAGATACATGATACTTCAGTGTATATTAAGTTGATATTTTTGGATTGTTACTGCAAACACATTTAACAAACTTATTATGTATAGAAAGGAACTGCAGATGCTGGTATATACCAAAGATAGACATAAAATGCTGAAGTGACTCAGCAGGTCAGGCAGCATCTCTGGAGAAAAAGGATGGGTGACATTTCAGATCGGGACCCATCTTCAGACCATCCTTTTTCACCAGAGACGCTGCCTGACCTGCTGAGTTACTTCAGCACTAAGTTATTTGATAGTTGACATTGATAGTTATAAGCATGCGTTTTATGAATTCCCTAATGTTGACGTGCTCATGCAAAATTCCCAATCCCAAATGTGGCCCAGGTTCTTTTACAATGTAATGCTCTGACATGAGCAAGCCAAAGCAAGGGACCCCACCCCCCAAGAAACAAATGAGAAAACGTTGACAATTGACAAAACCATATCCTCCGCAGCATTGTTCACAATTAAGAACTTTGAATGCTTCTGAATGTGCTTGTTATTGAATATTAATTTTCACAAATTCTGTATCCTAATCGGTAGTAACTTTGGACGCCCCAGTGGCCACAATCTGCAATCACGTTTAAACATGAAGTGTGAAATGTGCATCCAAAATCTATTCTTCAATGGTTTAGACTCCTATCTAAAGGTTTCTTCCACTCTACATACAAGGACCAAGGTGTAAGGTGAAATTGTAAAAAAAAAGAGAATATAAACAGGAAGGGAAGTCTCCAGTCCACACCAACCTTCTGTAACTATACGGGAGATGTAGGTCAATAAGAACCGGAGACTTTCCTTCCCATTGTTCCTTCTCCAATTTGCAAATACACACACACCATTACAAAACGCAATGCATGACGGCTCTTGAAAGAAAATAACAAAGACTAAAGCTGTGTTTTGGCATTTTATTAAGTTGACTGGGTTGACAGAAGTCACAATATATACATTTTGCATCATGTTGAAAGTAAATTTTGATTTTACAGTTGATATACAAGCAGGCTTTCCATAACAGATCCTAAGTGTTTTCTGATATTATCTGATGGTAAATATCAGTACACGTATTGATTGTTGAGATATAAAATTAATCTATTGAATTGCTAAATTAACATTCCAATTATAATGTAGAATTATGCGCTTCAGTGTAGAAGAGGTACAGGATTAAAGACAGATCTAGAGAGTCAACTGATTCCCAAGGCTGAACAGTAACCAGCTGCAGAAAGGATGTGCTGTTTGATAAAGTAATTGGTACTCACTGGTACAAAGGATATTATTCATCTCATTAACAGAGCTGTAGATGTCTGCTCATTGGTTTTCATGCATGCACACGCACATGCACACATACTCCTTAGGGTTTGAATAAAGAAACTCTGAATTCACCCCAGAAGCAATGAAGACAAGTGATTCAGCTTGGAAACTAATTGGTGTCTCCTGGATTGTAGGTAATGATGTAAAAGAATATCCAATCAATAGCGCACTGCATTCGTTAAAATAGTAACGTTAAATTTTAAAATTATACCAAACTCATAAATTCAAATGACCCAACATCACTCGTGGCTTTCTGCCTACCATATCTTATCTGTTGAGTGATAAACAATGGCTGAACTTTTAAATCTTCAGCAACTATTCATGTCTGCTCAGCAGCATGTATGATGAGAAAGATCCTGGCAAGCTACCTATGAAAATAGGCTTGGTGCTCTTAACTGTGAGGTTTACTGACATCCCTGGTATGGAAATTGTTATAGCACTAGAAGAGAAACTCAGAAGTTCAAATTATATCATGGCAAGTTGTAAAATGTTAATCTTTTAATGAACAACCAGCAACAAATATGTTCATTAAGCATCTTCCAGGAAAGGATAACCATCACTTGTGCATGTTCCATTCAATATGAAATTGCACATCCCTGAGGCACACTAGTCACAGGTGTCCTCTACGCTAAAGTACTTGAATTCTACATTATAATCAGAATGTTAATTCCACAGTTCAATAGATTAATTTAAATCTCTTATAACGAGTTGAATCTTATCCCTAAAAGCAGGTGAAGTAGAATCAGTTCATAAATAACAACTGAAATAAAAGACCAATCTGCCATGAACCAGTCATCATCCAATTTAATGCCATCCAAACTATCTGGAAGAGACAGATTAGTTGCTTAAATATTGAAACCATCGTTTTGATTGATACTTTATTATCGCATGTGACACGTCACAGTGAAATTCTTTGTTTTGCCTACCATATACAAAGGATACTGAGTCGCCACGTATAGAACACCGGCAAACTTACAAAGTTTCACTGTAGTCCCCTCTTTGTTCTCCACAGACCCCCCCCCCCCCCCCCAAGCCACGTCCCTCTTTGTTCTCGGCAGCATGTCCTTGATCGACCTCCAGCACTCACTCGGGCCAGTCGACCTCCGGCACCCGCTGCAGGACCATCCGGCCTCCAGCTCTCACCATGGACCCGTCCTCGGCTGCCCCCGCTGCCAGGTCTTGTCTTGGACGGCTCCACAGAGCTCACCAGGAGCTTCCGATAGCCCTCCTTATTCTCCGACGACCTTCCTCGCTCCTCGATGGCCCTCCTCGCTCATCAATGACCTTCCTCGTTCCTTGACAACCCACCTCTTTCTCGCTCTTGCAAAAATTAGATATGGATAAAGACAGGAATGGATCACGTTAACATTCTGAATGGGGGCAAGGCCAATCAACTTTGATGATATTAGACAGGTACTTGCTAAACTAGCACCTGCAGTTCCTTGTTTCTACATGCTAAAGTTGATTGGAGTAGATTGTTTGCAGGCAAATGAATGTCTGGAAAGTGGGATGCTTTTAAAAGTGTGATGACGAGTTCAAGACATGCATGTTCCTGTTAGAGTGCAGGTAGATGTATCTCCCTGGCCTGTCCAGATATATCCGAGGACACTGTGAGAAGCTACAGAAATTGCAGGAACCCTGGCTGAGAAATATGAATATCGTAAGACACTTGAAAGATGGAAGACTGGAGTGTGGCGAATGTTGCGCCTCTATTTAAGAAGGGCAACAAGTGCCGATTAGGTGTGTCTTACGATCTGATTACGTATTGTACAGGAATGATCAAAATGGTTGACAAGGGCTGAGCCGTAGATGATGTCCATGTGAACTCCTGCAAGATCTGATTGAATATTTTGTCACGTGACAAGTCAGTGAGATTTGCTTGCATACCCAAGGTATGCAAATAGTCGCCCATAAAGGGCGCTTACAAAGTTACAAATTCCCCAAGCATCAGATTCCCCTTTGTCCTCCCCCCCACACCCCTCCTCCCTCCCTCATGGTGGTCCCCCCATGCTGGGTCCTCCATTGTCCATCCCCCTCCCTCACGGCAGTCCCCACATGGTCCCCGTTGCTCTTCACCCTCCCTCACGGCGGTATCCCCATGCTGGGTCCTCCTTCGTTCCTTCCCTCGGCAGCGGCGTCCTCATTTCCACATTCCCGGCCTCGTCCATCGGTCAGCGCCATCATCGACTGCCACACCTACCTCTCCACTAACACTGACAAGTCCTCTCCGGACGCCTCTGTGGCTCCGACCTAGGCTCCACAGACCCAGGCAACGAAGACCGCGGGCTTCATCGACCCACGAGGCTTCACCTCCGATCCGCAAGGCCCCGGCTCGCGAGGCTCTGGCCTCGGCTTCTCAGCAGCACCGCTTTGATCAGCTTCCGCATGGTAGGCTGCTATGGAAAGTTAGATCGCCTGGGATTCAGGAGGAGTTAGCCGACTGAAGAATTGGTTTCATGAAAGGAAGCAGAGTGGTGGTGGTGGTAGGTTGTTTGTGGACAGGAGGCCTGTGACGAGTGGTGTGCCTCGGATCAATGTTGGGGCCATTGTTGTTTGTGGTTTAAATCAATGATTTGGATCCAAATGTCCAAGGTATGATTAGTCAGTATGCAGATGGCACTAAAGTAGTATCATAGACTATAAAAATAGTTATTGCAAATCACCGCAGGATCTCTCCCGTAGGGGGCGTTCCTCTGTGTGCAGCCATGTCAGCAGCGCGTCAGTTTTTCCAGCTTTTTTTATTTTTTAGTATGTTTTAAAGTGTGTATTTTGTGTTTCTTCGTGTGTTTTGTGTGGGGGGTGGTGTGGGGGGGTGAGGGGGAAACCGCTTCGGCCGCCTCCTCCATGGAGAGGCGACTTTTTCCAGGTCGCCTCCCCCGTGGCCTAACATCAAGGATCGACGCAGCCTTTCCCGGAGACGCGCCCGGGGCTTCAGCGGCGGGCGCAGCGTGGACTCTCGGCATGGAGCGGGCGACCCTCGCTGGGGCTCGCTGGAGGGGAGCGCTCCGTTTCGCTGGCTCGGGGCAGCCGGCAGCCTGAAGTCGCAGCCTGAAGCCGCGGTCTGCAGAGCTCCAGCTGGTGCGGCGTCTACAGCCCGGGATCCCTCGTGGGGGACCCGGGGGAAGAAGAAGCCATCACTGCCGGCCCGCGGCCAACTTCTACCGCGGGGCCGGCATGGACTTACCATCACCCCTGGAGGGGAGCTTCGACCGCCGGCCCTGCAGTCTACGGTGCTTCTGGCTGCGGCGGGGACTTTAAATCTCGACCGCCGGCCTGCGGCCTACAACAATCTAAAGCCGCGGTCTCCGGTGAGGAAGAGCCGATCCTGGACTGACTGGACTCTGGTCCTGTACACGGGGGGGGAAATGGAGGAGGACTGGCCAAATTTTTGTGCCTTCCACCACAGTGATGAATGCTGTGGTGGATATTTGTGTTACAGTTTTATTGTGTGTTCTTTATTATTGTACTGCTGCTGACAACCCAAATTTCCACCAACCCTGGTTGTGTGGCAATAAATTATATCTATCTATCTATCTTGATCAGCAATACAAGAGGGGTGAGAAATGGCTAATGGAGTTTAAGGCAAAAATTTGCACGGTGCTGCATTTTGGAAAGTCAAGACAGGGCAGGACCTTCTCAGTGAATGGCAAGGCTCTGGGCAGAGTTGTAGAGCACAGAGGTCTAGAAGTATAGCTTGGGTTGGCGGCACGACTGACGTCGCAGCGGCCTCTGCAGTCCGTCTGTCTTTTTTTATTTTATTGTCCTGTCGACGGTATAGTTTGTGGTGGGTTTTTGACTGTGTATGTGTGGGGGGCGGGGGGGGGGGGTGTGTGGGGGGCGGGGGGGTAAACTTTTAGATCTCTTCCCTGTACGGGGACCCGACCTTTTCCCTGTCAGGTCTCCTTTGCCATTGGGGCCTAGCACCATGGAGCGGCCTCCAACTGGAACGACAGCTCAAGTCACGGAGCCTGCGGATCTGCGGACCTACCATCGTTGAGCTGGCCTGCTTCGGAGCGTGGAGAGCTGCGCTGGCACACTGCTATGACACGACTCCGGTGGATGGTGACACCGGGAGCTCGCGGGTCCCCGGTGGGAGACCACTTTGCGGGGCACCGGCGACTTCTCCCGCTCGAATTGCGGGGTTGAGAGTGACCTAGAGCAGGGCCTTACATCGCCCGGCGCGGCTTGAACAGCCGCGGGACTTGCTAGCGCCCGCCGGGGGCTCCAACATCGGGACCCGGAGCAAGGCCTTACATCGTCCGGCGCGGCTTTAAGTGGCCGTGGGACTTGCTAGCACCCGCCGGGGGCTTTGACTATGACTTCGGGAGAGGAATGGAGAGCAGGGGAGAGACAAGACTTTGCCTTCCATCACAGTGAGGTGATGTTTGTGTAAATTGTCATTGTCTTTATCAACATGAGGACCAAAGTTGTGCCAATGAAAGTCAAAGAAGCCATTATGAGACTGAGAAACAAGAATAAAACTGTTAGAGAGACATCAGCCAAACCTTAGGCTTACCAACATCAACTGTTTGGAACATCATTAAGAAGAAAGAGAGCACTGGTGAGCTTACTAATCGCAAAGGGACTGGCAGGCCAAGGAAGACCTCCACAGCTGATGACAGAAGAATTCTCTCCATAATAACAAAAAATTCCCAAACACCTGTCCGGCAGATCAGAAACACTCTTCAGGAGTCAGGTGTGGATTTGTCAATGATCACTGCCCGCAGAAGACTTCATGAACAGAAATACAGAGGCTACATTGCAAGATGCAAACCACTGGTTAGCTGCAAAAATAGGATGGCCAGGTTACAGAAGAACTTAAAAGAGCAACCACATTTCTAGATGTTTGTGGATAGATGAGACGAAGATTAACAAGTGATGGCAAGTGCAAATTATGGAGGATAGAGGAACTGCTCAAGATCCAAAGCATATCACCTCATCCGTGAAACACGGTGGTGGGGGTGTTATGGCCTGGGCAAGTATGGCTGCTGAAGGTACTGGCTCACTTATCTTCATTGATGATACAACTGCTGATGGTAGTAGCATAATGAATTCTGAAGTGTATATACACATCCTATCTGCTCAGGTTCAAACAAATGCCTCAAAACTCATTGGCCGGCGGTTCATTCTACAGCAAGACAATGATCCCAAACATACTGCTAAAGCAACAAAGAAGTTTTTCAAAGCTAAAAAATGGTCAATTCTTAAGTGGCCAAGTCAATCATCCGATCTGAATTGAGCATGCCTTTTATATGCTGAAGAGAAAACTGAAAGGGACTACCCCCCAAAACAAGCATAAGCTAAAGATGGCTGCAATACAGGCCTGGCAGAGCATCACCAGAGAAGACACCCAGCAACTGGTGATGTCCATGAATCACAGACTTTAAGCCGTCATTGCATGCAAAGGATACGCAACAAAATACTAAACATGACTACTTTCATTTACACAACATTGCAGTGTCCAAATCATTATGGTGCCCTGAAATTGGGGAACTTTGTATAAACACTGCTGTAATTTCTACATGGTGTAACCAAAGTGTATAAAAATTGCATTTATTAAAATCTGACAATGTGCACTTTAACCACATGTGATTTTTTTTTTTTCGATTACAAATATCAAATTCAGAGGCAAATAAACAAATCTCAAGTACAGAGGCAAATAAATAAAAGATGGGTCTTTGTCCCAAACATTATGGAGGGCACTGTAAGCTTTCTGCTGCACAAAGCCAATCTGACCATTGCTAATCAGTCCTTGCCTTTCCAAATGCACATAGATCCTGTCTCTCAGAAACCCCTCTCAAAACTTACCTACCACTGATGTTATGCTCATTGGTCTGTAGTTCCCAGCCATTCCTTGCAGCCTGTCTTAAATATAGGCATAACATGAGCCACCCACTCATCTTCTGGCACCTCAACCTTTGCTATTGGTGATACAAATATTTCTGACAAGAGGCCCTGCAATTATTTTCTAGCTCTCCACAAAATTCTAGGATACATTTGACCATTTCCCAGGGATTCATCTGCCTTAATGCATTTTAGACAATAGACAATAGGTTGCAGGCGTAAGCCATTTGGCCCTTCGAGCCAGCACCGCCATTCAATGTGATCATGGCTGATCATCCCCAATCAGTACCCCGTTCCTGCCTTCTCCGCATATCCCCTGACTCCGCTATCTTTAAGAACCCTATCTAGCTCTCTCTTGAAAGCATCCAGAGAACCTGCCTCCACCGCCTACTGAGGCAGAGAATTCCAGACTCACAACTCTCTGTGAGAAAAAGTGTTTCCTCGTCTAAATTCTAAATGGCTTACTCCTTATTCTTGAACTGTGGCCCCTGGTTCTGGACTCCCCCAACATCGGGAACATGTTTCCTGCCTCTAGTGTGTCCAAGCCCATAACAATCTTATATATTTCAATGAGATCCCCTCTCACCCTTCTAAACTCCAGAGTGTACAAGCCCAGCCGCTCCATTCTCTCAGCATATGACAGTCCCACCATCCCGGGAATTAACCTTGTAAACCTACGCTGCACTCCCTCAATAGCAAGAATGTCCATCAAATTAGGGGACCAAAACTGCACACAATACTCCAGGTGTGGTCTCATTAGGGCAGAAGGACTTCTTTGCTCCTATATCCGATTCCTGTTATAAAGGCCAACATGCCATTCGCTTTCTTCATTGCCTGCTGTACCTGCATGCTTACTTTCACAGACTGATGTACAAGGACCCCCAGATCCCGTTGTACTTCCCCTTTTCCCAACTTGACGCCATTTAGATAGTAGATTTTAAACCTCCAGTATCTCGACATCTGCAATGTGATCGTCAAGACATCATACAGTAAATCCATACTATAACAGACCATGGAGGAAGGGGGTGGGTGGGGGGTGGTGTCTGTTATTGCCGATTGTCTGCTATAACTGAGTGAGGGGGAGGGTTAAAGTTTATCCCAAGGCAGGGAGGGAAGAAATATAGCTGTGGGGGGTGGGGCTAAACAAATGAAAGTTCACAGGCCAGGGAGGCGCAGAGCCACCGACCCCACATAGGTGCACCGGGGACAGGTCCATTGCTCACACCGCCTTCATGCTACTTGCTCGCAGCTCCCGTGACCGGAAGCACATCACGTGTCGCCAGCTCACTGGTGGAAGTGGGGCAGCAGTGCAACGGGATCCTTGGTCCACTACACTGTATAACCAAAATCCGCTATATAGAAGGCCATTATTGCAGGGGTTTACTGTATTAGCATTCCGGAGTTCCCTATCATCTATATTTTTCTGGGGTAACTCAGCAGGACAGGCAGCATCTCTGGATAGAAGGGTCGGGAGATGTTTCGGGTCGAGACCCTTCTTTTTGTGTCTTCGGTGTAAACCAGCATCTGCAGTTCCTTCCTACACTATATCTTTCTACATGATTAATACAGACAGGAAACATTCATTTAACAGCTCACCCATCTGCTGGGGCTCCACACATAGACAATCTTATTGATTGTTATGGAGCCCTAATCTCATTTCACTTTTACCCTTAATATATTAATAAAATCTCTGAATGTTCCTTTCTCCCCTGCTGATTTCCCTTATGTGATCTCTTACACCTCCTATACTGCTCCAGGGATTCACTTGAACCCAGCTGCCTATACCCGACACATGCCCTTCTTTTTCTTGTTTAGGAAGGAACTGCAGATGCTGGAAAATCGAAGGTAGACAAAAATGCTGGAGAAACTCAGCGGGTGAAGCAGCATCTATGGAGCGAAGGAAATGGGCAACGTTTCGGGTCTGAAGAAGGGTTTCGACACTATCTAATGACGTCAAGTTGGGAAAAGGGGAAGTACAATGGGATCTGGGGGTCCTTGTTCATCAGTCTATGAAAGTAAGCATGCAGGTACAGCAGGCAGTGAAGAAAGCGAATGGCATGTTGGCCTTTATAACAAGAGTCGCCGAGTATAGGAGCAAAGAGGTCCATCTGCAGTTGTACAGAGCCTTAGTGAGACCACACCTGGAGTATTGTGTGCAGTTTTGGTCCCCTAATTTGAGGAAGGACATTGTTGCTATTGAGGAGTGCAGCGTTGGTTTACAAGGTTAATTCTCGGAATGGCGGGACTGTCATATGCTGAGAGAATGGAGCGGCTGGGCTTGTACACTCTGGAGTTTAGAAGGATGAGAGGGTATCTTATTGAAACATATAAGATTGTTAAGGGTTTGGACATGCTAGAGGCAGGAAACATGTTCCCGATGTTGGGGGAGTCCAGAACCAGGGGCCACAGTTTAAGAATAAAGGGTAAGCCATTTAGAACGGAGACGAAGAAACACTTTTTCTCACAGAGTAGTGAGTCTGTGGAATTCTCTGCCTCAGTGGGCGGTGGAGGCAGGTTCTCTGGATGCTTTCAAGAGAGAGCTAGGTAGGGTTCTTAAAGATAGCGGAGGCAGGGGATATGGGGAGAAGGCAGGAACGAGGTAAAGATTGGGGATGATCAGCCATGATCACATTGAATGGCGGTGCTGGCTCGAAGGGCCGAATGGCCTGCTCCTGCACCTTTGCTCCATAGATGCTGCCTCACCCGCTGAGTTTCTCCACACTTCTTTTTCATGATCAGAGCCTCAATTTCTAGTAAACAATGGTTCCCTACTGCTGCCAGCCTTGCCCTTCACTCTAATAAGTTCATGTTATAGGAGCAGAATTTGGCCAATCAGCCCATTCAATCTGTTGATGTTACAGGAGCAGAATTTGGCCAATTAGCCCATTCAATCTGCCATTCAATCATAGCTGACCTATCTTTCCCTCGCAATCCCATTCTCCTGCTTTCTCTCCATAACCCCCGACACCCGTACTAAACAAGAATCTGTCAATCTCTGCCCAAAAAAATCAATTGACTTGGCCTCCACTGTCTTCTGTGGCAATGAATTCCACAGCTTCATTACCCTGACTAAATAAATTCCTCCTCATCTCGCTTTTAAAGGTTTTTATTCTGAGGCGATGGCCTCTGGTCCTGGACTCTCCCACTAGTGGAAGCATCCTTTCCACATCCACTTTATCCAGGCCTTTCTCTATTCACTAATAGAAGCATGCTGTACCTAAAGCTTTTAAAGTTATTATCTCATTTTAAAAGCTTCCCACTTGCCAGGAGTCCATTTACCTGATAAAAACCTACAACAATCAACATTTGGAAGTTCCTATCGAATACCATCAAAATGGGGTGGAAGGATGCAACCTTCACATGGTCCGCCCTGTTTCGACAACTGCAATCAACCCGGCGTGCACAATCAAATAGAACAAGTTGTCCTACAACTTTAGGCTGTGCACACCATACGTACGAAGAAGACCATCAAAATAGGCCTTTCCCCAACTTACAAATTTAACTTTGGATCAGTCCCATCAATTTGTAGCTATTTTAAACCACATAGAATTATAGTGACAAGAGCCAAAGTGCTCCCCTACTCACACTTCAGTCACTTGCCCTGCCTTATTTCCAAAGAGAAGGTCGAGTTTTGCTCCATCTTCAAAAGACAACTAACTACATATTGATTGAGAACAATTTCCTGAACACACTTAACAAATCCCATCCATTCCCTTAAAATTATGGCAGTCCCAGACGATATTCCCTCACTATTTCAATCTTATTATTCACGCAGCTATCTGTGCTCTTCTTACATATTTCCTCCTCTACTTTTTGTTGATTATTGGGGGGGCCTATAGTGACTACAAATGTGCCCATCCTAAGTACTGCCAATGATTTTCTCGCATATCAAAAATGCAATTCCCCCTCTTCTCTTGCCAGCACCTCAAACTCCCACTTTTGCATTTGTACTCCAGAACATTAACTGCAGTCTTGTCCGTTGCAGACATGTTTCAGTAATAGCTAGAATATCTAAGTCACATGTATCTACCTCTGCCTTAAATTCATCTGACTTGCCTATCAGACTTCTTGTATTGAATACCAAGTACAGGAAGGAGACAGAGTGCTTTGTATATGGGGTAAAGACAACAACCTTTCCTTCAATGTCAGCAAGATGAAGGAGCTATGTAATGACTTCAGTAAACTAGGTGTACATGATCCCAGTCAGCATCAAAGGTACCGAGAAGGAGGAGGTTGATATCTTTAAGTACCTAGGCGTAAATATCACCAGCAATTTTCCTGGACCAACCACAAAGACGAAAGTTTAGCATTTCTCCCACAACTCATAAAACCTTCTCGAGAGACACCATCCTGCCTTGTGAAAACAGCTAACACAATCAAGGATTCTATATACCCTAGAAAGACATAACATGCTTGAGTAACTCAGCGTGTCAGGCAGAGATGCTGCCTGACCCGCTGAGTTACTCCAGTATTTTGTGCCTATCTTCAGTATAAACCAGCATCTGCAGTTCCTTCGCACACCCTTTATTACCTGGCCTGCTCCCATCAAGTAGAAGATAAAAAAGCTTGAAAGCATGTACCACGATATTCAGGAACAGCTTCTCTCCAGCTGTTAACAGTCTACTGAATGGCCCTCTCCTAAGCCAAGCATGAAGTCCTGATCGCCCAACCTAACCTACCTTTGTTAACACAATTCAGGTAACCAAAGAATACTTGGAAATGACAGAATCTCTACTTTATTGTCTCGAGTTTCTCAAATTGCAAAACTTAGATGAAATATATCTGCTTTGGAAGTTGCAAAACCATTGCCTATCTCTTCCCTTGCATGTGTTTCACTAGTGCAGTCCACTGCAAGGAATAGTCCTCACAATAGAACTTCAAAGTATGTGTCGGAGCCATTCATGCTTTGTTTCAGATTTATATTGCTTCACCTTATTCTTTCTACCCAAGTGCATTATTTCACTCTTTTCTCTGTCACAAATCAATACTCCCCCTCCCCCAGTCTAAAAACGTCCTTAGTTTAATGCATTTGAGTTCCATGTATTCAAACAAAAATATCCAAAAGTACTTCTCAACACTCATTTTTATTGAAAAGAACAGATCCCCAAATGTAACAAATACTTTACAAGACCATGGTGTAATAGGCGAGTTAGTTATAAAGTATGGTAAAAAAATAAGACTAATGTAAATAATTTCAATAAGCTCAGGATTTAACAATCTTTCGATCTCTTCCCTAAAGCAGAAGTCCTGGCGAGGGCAATTTTCAATGAGGGCATTGAAGAAATTGGATTTCATGGTCAATTTCCAACAGGACTGGGGGGGGACATCAATGGCATGGAAGCAAATAATGCTTTAAACCGAAGAAAAATATATTGAAAACCAATCAATCTTAAACGAGTAAATAAAGGTGAATTTGGAATAAAGTGATTAAAAAATAACATTTTAAAATCCAAGCGTGAGCTGGAAGGGTTGAACGACACAGCAACCAAATAAACCAAAGAACTGTAGTTGAAACTCGTTGATAACGTTTTTTAACAGTTCATTTTCTAATAGTTTCTGAAATTTGGCTAATCTCAGAGATGGCAGCTCCGGTTGTTCAGTGGAATTTGTTGTGCTAAAACAAAATGACTTTAAACCTTTCAAAAGTATATTTCCCTAAAAGAATAAATTAAGACACATTTGGAACTTCGTTTATTACAAATTTATTCCCGTTTAACTGACCGCTCACCTTTAGAGTGTCTTTGCTTTCATCTTTATTCCCCAAGTGTCTCAATTTTCCCTCGTACAAGCCTTTAAACTCATTCAACAAGTGCTTCATGTTTTCCCTGCCTCCCGTCTTAGGTGAAAACGGCGATGTCCTGCCTCCCGCTCCCAGAAGGTGGAGGTCCCGCCACAAACTGCCACTAGCGCATTCTCCAGGCGCAACAATGCCCGCGGCGCCACCACGTATATTATTCATCAGCCCAGTGTCAGAGCAGCCGGCGCTGGCGTCCAACCTGCTGCACACATCCAGCTCCGCCAATGCACCGACCTCCATGTACCCAGCTCTGCCGGGGTGGTGCAAACACATCGACCTCCATGCACCCAGCTCTGCCATAGTAGTGCCAACCCACCGACCTCAATGTACCCAGCTCTCCCGAGCGGTGCAAACACACCGACCCCTATGAACCCAGCTCTGCCGATCGGTGCAAAAGCACCGACCTCCATGTACACAGCGTGCAGAGTTGAGTGGTGCAAATGTCCCGACCCCCGTGCATCCAGCTCTGCCGAACGGTGCAAACCCACCGACCTCCGTGCACCCAGCTCCACCAGGGCGGTGCAAATGTACCCAAATATACTAGAGGAGCTCTATAAACTTTGAATGTACCTACCCCCGTATACCCAACTTTGAATGTACCTACCCCCGTATACCCAACTAAACCGGGAGGGTGCAAACGCACACATCCTCCGTGCACCCAGCTCCGCCGGGGCGGTGCAAACGCACCGAACCTCCCACCGCACCTGGGTCGCGCTCCGACGTTTTAAACGCAGCTTCCAATCCAACGGAACCCCACCGCCCCCCCCCCCCCCCCCGTCGCGCGACAGCCGCTTCCGCGCGCTCGCCCGTGCACAAGGCCGCTCGAGAAGCCGCGCTCTAAACTTGAATGCGTCACCGCCGCCGCCGCCGCCTGCATTTGGGGAAGCAATTCACAGCCAATGCAACAGAAAGCAAGAAAAGGGGCAAGTTTTGCGTTAATTGGGTGGCATTTAATGCCAAAGGTCACCAAGCACGCTTCTGCGACCGCCGGTGTTTACGTCTGCAAACCGACGCGCACGTGACCCCCGCGAGCTTCTGGCTTGCTCCGCGAGAATTCCAAAGTGCGACTCGCCTTCCCGCGGCGTCGGCAGCAGCAGGTAACGTCCTTGCAAACCGTAAACACTTGTCTGATGTCTTGTAGATGCATTTCAGGGCATATGCAATTTACCTTCTTCACACAACTTGCTCTATCTCGCTGGTGCACGGAAGGCCTCAGCGATTGTCTGATTCTCAATGAAAAAGAACGTTAAATTAACCCAAGGCCTATCTGCCGTACAATGTTTGTCACAAATCGGTTTTGCATGCTTATACTAGCAATGTTACAAAATTTTAAGATTTAAAAAATCAAGTCTGCAATTTATCCCATCAGATAAAGCATAAAAAGAAGTTTAATTTGACACCTAATTCACTTTAATATCTCAAGTATTAAAAAAGTTATGGTCATTTTCATACTCGGAAATTAGCATCTTGTTCCCTATAGGGTGATTTCACGAAAGGTCACTGGATCATAGATCCTCACCCACGTGACCGCAAAATTTAACTGGGGTACACACGTCACTTCCAGTACATGTTATTGATGCTAGAAACGCGAACTTTCAAACCTGTTAAAAACTGCGAACACGGCCCGTTTTTGAGCTGTAAATAACTGTGCCAGTCGGGGTGACCGCGAGGCACAGTTATCTTACTTTAGAGTCCAGAAGATAAAGAAAAACGAAGGTAAAGACAAGGGAGCGCTGAAGGGAAAATAACAGCGGAAGTTGTTGGCCGTGCAGATATAAAGATCGAAAATATCGGGAATTATCGCGTTTGCTCACTGCATTTCATCAAAACATCAATAATGCCTTAGTTTTGATGAAATGCAGCGAGCAAACGCGATAAATCCCGATATTTTCGATCTTTATATCTGCACGGCCAACAACTTCCGCTGTTATTTCCCCTTCAGCGCTCTCTTGTCTTTACCTTCGTTTTTCTTTATCTTCTGGACTCTAAAGTAAGATAACTGTGCCTCGCGGTCACCCCGACTGGCACAGTTATTTACAGCTCAAAAACTAACCGTTTTCGCGGTTTTTAACAGGTTTGAAAGTACACGTTTCTAGCATCAATAACATGTACTGGAAGTGACGTTTGTACCCCAGTTAAATTTTGCGGTCACATGGGTGAGGATCTATGATCCAGTGACCTTTCGTGAAATCACCCTATTGATTTTCTATGGACATAACAAAAAAGCTGTGATCGTGGACAGTCAAAAGCTCATAACTTTCTTAAAAATTAAGAGAACTGAATGAAATTTTCAGTTATCATAGATTGAAACATTCTGAAACAAATATAAAACAATCTTACTTGGATGACCTGAAATTAAAGCATATGATTAGTTAGTTACCCAATTGTAGCTAATTCCAAACTTCAATTACTAGATCTAAACATCTATCCATTTCTTAAGAAAAGATTAACATTTTTAAATAGCCTAAGTGTCCAAATAACATTCACAAAGAATTCACAATAAAACATGATTTTTAAATCTCATTTACATTAATTTATAGGCCAAATGGAAGGAATTTAGTGTTCAATTGCTGTAAATTAATGGCCATTAAAATCAGCTTTCGGGTGGGATCCTGTGGAACGCGCTGGTTTAGAACGTTCCCATTGCGGTAGATTTGTGCCCCAAATGCCCAGAAAAATACTGCGGGATTTAATGGGCCCCCAAATTAGCTACAGATGCACAACCTTTTATCCGAAAGCCTTGGGACCAGACACTTTTCGTAATTCAGAATTTGTCGGTCTTCGGAATGGACATTTTTTAGCGTAGATTTTAAAGGCTGGCTCAGTGGTAGAGTGCTCGGCTCATATCCGCAATGTCGCGAGTTTGCGCCTTGATCCCGGCAGTAAACTCGGTCGCGAGTTTGAGTCTTCAATGTAGTTTTTTCTTGCAGAATAAATGTTTGTATGAAATGCAGTGTAGGAGAGGTGTACTGACTGTGTGGGCAGAACTTTGGAAGTGATTGCCCACCAGTCTAAAAAGCCGCTGTGTCTCCCTGTCCCTGGGATAGCAGGGGGCGATCAAACAGAACAATACCCCACCCTCCCCCTCCAACTCCAGAGGAATCCGCTCCCCGATGGGTCGCTACGGCGACAAGTGGCAGTTTGCCCACAGCCCGAGCTGCGCCACCCAAAGAACAAGACGTACCTTGCACACCATCAGCTTCTGCCCCTACGGGGAGCGTGTTCCTCTGGAGTTGGAGCGGGGCTGGGCTGGAGTTGCCCTTGCCCCCTCCCTCTGCAACTGCAAACAACCCCACTCTCCTGCAAGGGCGGTACAGTTCCCGGAGGATGGCAGGTGGCCGTAGACGTCAGGACCAACAGGGACCCGCTCCCCGATGGGCCCCTACGACGCCCCGAGCTGCGCCCCGTCATCGCAACCCAGGTTCCTCTGTAGTTGGAGCGGGGCTGGGCTGGGCTGGACTGCTGTTGGCTGTGGGTCTCTGGGATCTCCGTGCTTGCGGTGGGCCTGGGGGTCGGTGTCCCGTTGGTCCTGACGTCTCCGGTGACTGGCACGGTCCTGCTGCAATCGCTGACGTGAAGACAGTGCAAAGCCCCCGCGCCGGTGCAATGGGCGGGGAGCTGGAGAGGGGAGGGAAGGGGTCACACACATGGCCGGGAAGCAGAGCGGTGTAGGTTGGGTGAAACTGAAGGGAGCGAAAATATGCTGCTGCCTGCCCCGCTGAGTTAAAAAGTTCCCACGCAAGACTCACGATACACTGTATTGTGAGTCTACCGTGGGAACTTTTTAACTCAGCGGGCAGGCAGCAGCATATTGT
This sequence comes from Amblyraja radiata, assembly GCF_010909765.2. Classification (NCBI taxonomy): domain Eukaryota; kingdom Metazoa; phylum Chordata; class Chondrichthyes; order Rajiformes; family Rajidae; genus Amblyraja; species Amblyraja radiata. The sequence goes on from NC_045959.1 coordinate 42,306,549, forward strand.
CAATTATTAACCCTCCCGCGCAATATAGCCTCACCTTCTCTTTTATGAATGGGGATTTAGTTCCCCTTTCTTCGAGGACCGACCGGAGGTTCCGCTGTCACTTCTGCGGGCCGCCCTCGGTGAACGTTTTCATGGACCTTTCTTCAAGGACCGAAAAAATGGCCGCTATTCGGAGGTTTTCGTTATTTGGATCTTCGGATAAAAGGTTGTGCACCTGTACTCGCAACATAAAACTTTGTATAAAGGGATCTTAAGAAGCGCTTTTTAATGTAAAAATAAACAACCTACCTTCCGTTGTCCCCTGTATAAGATCCGGCCCGTGGTCGGCGGTCGCGGGTTTGGAGGATAATTTTTAAACTACTATAATAATTAAATAAATCCGCTAAATGTAAAAATAGCTCCAGCGAACAAACCTCCAAGCGATTTTTCATCAGCAACTAAGAAGGCTGAACAAGCTCGATTTGAACAGCCTAGGGAAAATCGCGTTTTAAACCCGCCCCCCCCTCTCAACGGCGCCAAAATCACACACACGGGCTGGGACAGATCTGCAGCGACGCTTAAGGTAGGTTTTGCAACATACCTACTTACATACGGTTTTCATTACATATCAATAGCGATCTCCCGGTTGCTAAACACTTCAACACCCCCTCCCATTCCCACACCGACCTTTCTGTCCTGGGCCTCCTCCACTGTCAAGAGTGAGGCCCAGCCAAAATTAGTGGAACAGCACCTCCGATTTCGCTTGGACTTATCTAACTTCAAGTAACTATTGCTTTCCCTCTTTCTCCACCCCACCCCACGTTCTCTGACTAGCTCACTCACTGTACTCCTGAATAATTTCACTGTTTTAATAATAATAATAATAATAATATATCTTTTATTGTCATTGCACGTCAGTGCAACGAGATTTAGTGTGCAGCTCCACTGATGTACAAGAAAGGTAAATAAATACAATACATAAATAAACAAGCTGAATTGATTGACGTGACCATCTGAGGGAGACTGTCCAAAGGGGGTGGGTGGGGGGGCACTCATTAGGGCCGGTTCAGAGCCGCTATAGCTCTTGGGATAAAACTGTTCCTGAGTCTGGAGGTTCGGGCGTAGAAGGCCTTGTAACGTCTGCCGGAGGGAAGTAGTTGAAACAGACCGTGGCAGGGGTGTGATGAGTCCTTATGGATGCTGAGGGCCTTCCTGAGGCACCGCGTGTGGTAGATGCCCTCCAAGGCTGGTAGCTCTGTCCCGATTATCCTCTGCGCTCTGTTGACGACGCGCTGAAGAGCTCTCCTCTCCGCCTCCGTGCAGCTGAGATACCACACAGAGATGCCATACGTTAGTATGCTCTCTGTGGTGCAGCGGTAGAACGTTGTCAGCAGCTGTTGGGGCAGACCAGCTTCGTCAGCTTCCCCTCAGCCAACAATGAACCATTCTACATTTCCCTGAACATCGTCTACTTTGATCTGTCGTTTTCACACCTTACCTTTCCATATCTGTAATTTACTTCGCCCCTGGCTCTCACTGAAGAAGGGTCTCGACCTGAAACGTCCCTCATACCTTCTCTCCAGAGATGCTGCCTTGTCCTGCTGAGTTACTCCGGCATTTTGTGTCTATCAATGTTATTAACCTTGCATTTTTTGGTAAATTATGTAAGTGATGACATTGAAGTTTATTTTCTTAAAAATAATAGATAATTATGCAAACATTAGACATTTTTAACCAAATAACAACAGGTTGCATCTGTGGTGGGAAATGGCCAGAGGACGTTTTGGGTGAGGATCGATGTGAGAGAAGTAGAGACTATGTCAGCTAATCTACACTTTGTCTTGGCTATAAAGAAGGCAGTAGAGCACATTTCAATATACAGTGCCACACCTGACGCCTGAAGAGTGTTTCTGATCTGTCGGACAGGTGTTTGGGGATTTTTCTTTATTATAGAGAGAATTCTTCTGTCATCAGCTGTGGAAATCTTCCTTGGCCTGCAGGTCCCTTTGCAATTAGTAAGCTCACCAGTGCTCTCTTCCTTCTTAATGATGTTCCAAACTGTTGATTTAGGTAAGCTTAAGGTTTGGCTGATGTCTCTAACAGTTTTATTCTTGTTTCTCAGTCTCATAATGGCTTCTTTGACTTTCATCGGCACAACTTTGGTCCTCATGTTGAGGACCAAACAAATGCCTCAAAATTCATTGGCCAGCTGTTCATTCTACAGCAAGACAATGATCCCAAGCTAAAAAATGGTAAATTCTTGAGTGGCCAAGTCAATCACCTGATCTGATCCCAATTGAGCATGCCTTTTATATGCCAAAGAGAAAACTGAAGGGAACTAGCCCCCAAAACAAGCATAAAAGATGGCTGCAATACAGGCCAGGCACAGCATCACTCGAGACGACACCCGGCAACTGGTGTTGTCCATGAATCGCAGACATCAAGCAGTTATTGCATGCAAAGGAAATGTAACAAAATACTATACATGACTACTTTCATTTACATAACATTGATGTGTCCCAAACATTATGGTGCCCTGAAATGGGGGGACTGTATAAACACAGCTGTAATTTCTGCATGATGAAATCAAAATGTTTGAAAATACCCTTTAATAAGATCTCACAACGTGCACTTTAACCACGTGTGATTTTAAAAAAAAATAACAAATCACAAATTGTGGAGTACAGAGGCAAATAAATTAATGATGACTCTTTGTCCCAAACTGTGTGAAGGGGACTGTGGTATATGAATGAATTGATTGATAACTGAAATGTTTTGTTCTTTCATAATAGTTTTTTTTTAATACAGGGTCATCTTGGTAGGGGGCGCTGCTCTGGCAGCAGCCATGTCAGCAGCGCGTCAGTTTTTTCAACTTTTTATTATTTTTTAGTATGTTTTAAAGTATGTGCTTAATGTTCCTTTGTGTGTTTGTGTGGGGGGGTGAGGGGGAAACCGCTTCGGTCGCCTCCTCCATGGAGAGGCGACTTTTTCCAGGTCGCCTCCCCCGTGGCCTAACATCAAGGATCGGCGCGGCCTTTCCCGGAGACGCGCCCGGGACTTCAGCGGCGGGCGCAGCGTGGACTCTCGTTGTGGAGCGGGTGAGCCCTCGCTGGGGCTCGCTGGAGGGGAGCGCTCCGTTTCGCTGGCCTGGGGCAGCCGGCAGCCTGAAGTCGCAGCCTGAAGTCGCGGTCTGCAGAGCTCCAGCTGGGGCGGCGTCTACAGCCCGGGATCCCTCGTGGGGGACCCGGGGGAAGAAGAAGCCATCACTGCCGGCCCGCGGCCAACTTCTACCGCGGGGCCGGCATGGACTTACCATCACCCCTGGAGGGGAGCTTCGACCGCCGGCCCTGCAGTCTACGGTGCTTCTGGCTGCGGCGGAGACTTTAAATCTCGACCGCCGGCCTGCGGCCTACAACAACTTAAAGCCGCGGTCTCCAGTGAGGAAGAGCCGATCCTGGACTGACTGGACTCTGGTCCTGTCCACGGGGGGGAAATGGAAGAGGACTGGCCAAATTTTTGTGCCTTCCACCACAGTGATGAATGCTGTGGTGGATGTTTGTGTTACATTTTTATTGTGGTTGTGTTTTCTTTATTATTGTATCGCTGCTGACAACCCAAATTCCACCGACCCTGGTTGTGTGGTAATAAATTCTATCTATCTATCTTACTATTTCTCACCAGGAGACTTTGCTTCCTTTCCCTAATATCTCCTTTAAATGTCTAAATGTTTAAATATTTGAGGAGACTGAGGAAATTTGGCTTGTCTCCAGTAACACTTACAAACTTCAACAGACGCACCATAGAAACCATAGTGCCGGGTTGCATCACAGCTTGCCTTGGGAACAACTTTGCCCAAAACTGAAAAAAAATGCAGTTTTTTAATGTAACCCAGTGCATCACACACACAGACTTCCCACCATTGACACCTCTACACTTAACTCGCCTTGGAAGTGTACCTTCTTTTCCCAGCTCCCGTCCGGCAGAAGGTACGGAAGCTTGAAAGCGTGCACCTTCAGACTCAGTCAGGAACAGCGTCTTCCTCACCATTGTCAGTCTTCTGAATGGTCCTTCCATAAGCTCTGGTACTGTTCCATCCATCTTTCCCCCATTGAGGACAGTGGACTTTGTCTAAGGAACTGATGCACTACAATGCTGAGAACTATATTCAGCACTATATAACTTCCCTTTTGCTCTATCTATTGTACTTGAATTTGAACTGATTGTATCTATGTGTGGTATATCTGATCTGTTTGGGTAGCACACAAAATAAAGCTTTTCATTGTACCTTGGTACATGTGACAATAATGAACCAAAACCTACATTTTGAGATTTAACAATCACTGGAGAGGACACCGGCTGAGTTACTCCAGCTTTTTATGTCTATCCTGGAATATATTAATTGATTCTAACAACTTTAGAGTAAAAAAAGTCTGACTTCTCTCAAGCCAATTCAAAGGCATTTAAAATTTAGCAATATGAAATTTATAAATTAAAATAATTTAATTTAGGTCAGCGTACATACCAAGATAGTTTTCGGACTGTGGTTGTGACCAAATACTGAGCAAGTAAAAGATATCAGGAATCAGAATGATTGCTTGGAGAGATTTTGATGGAGCAGTTTGAAAACTGAAAAAAGATGCAGTGACAGGGAGGCTTAGGAAGAGAAATGCAGAAAACAGACAATGCAAATGAGTGCAAGATTGTGAATGGGAGGCTATAATTGATTGGAGGTCGTGCCTCGCCTTCCCCCTGCAGCAGTACTGGTACACCCACCGCTACGGCAACCCGCTGAGTCCTGCTCATACAAGAGAGGAGGGTGAAGAGAGAGTTGTGGCCAGTGCCGGATCGCCAGAGGTGGTCAACTGCAAATGTTAAGATTCAAGATGGCAGCGGCGGCAGATATAGAGAAACAAAGGTGCCGGTAAGCGGATTGGAGTCTTACCTCTTGTGCCCTCAAAACGCTCTGGATGCTTTGAGGTCCGCTGCAGAAGACGCCCCCAGGGCACGAAGACTGAACAGTGGCCAGCTGAGGCAAGGGACGACATTTTGCGGGTCGATGTCTTTAGATTGAAACATCGGTTAAGTGGGCCGCTAAAGGCCCAGCAGCAACCTGGGGCCTGATTGAATTGGGCGTGTTCCAAGAGGCTGAGTGTACGGATTGGACACGCCTGCAACAGCACGCAATGGTGGAGGACACCAACATCTTTGCTTAACCAGGCCGACCCTGCAACGCCACCAGGACAACGGGTCTTTATGGTGAAGTTAGGAACTCTACATTTAAAATAACTTTCAGACTTGAATCTTGATCTTGAAAAGTTGTGTCAAAACATGGTGACTCCTGTATATTGCTTCATTGTATTATTCCTATACATTTGTACATAACTGGGATTATGCTTACCCATTGTAGTACTTTTACTGAACTTTTTCAACTAATTCACTATAATATAATCAGAGAAGTAATGCAATATTATCAGAGGCTTCGTAATGAGCGGGAAACATTGAAAATATAATCTGTTTGGGAGAGAACAAACAAAGGTGTTTGAGGTATAAGGTTTGTAACAGGAATTGTGCTTTAGTAACAAGAACATGAGAATGGGGAATTTTTTAAATGAGAAATGGTTTATACGGGATTGCAGTATAGAAACTAAAGTTATAAAAAAAGCCCTTTTTTCTGTGACCAGATTACTTCTATTTTTGTTTTCTCCATTCTCTCTAAGTTATTTAACATTTTCCAACCAGTCACTTAGTCTTCCATCTCCGTTAAAATCTTGAAATACTCAGGTTCATTTTCCTGGCCCACTGGTCCCATTATTCATGTTGAGCATCGAAGTCACCTTTCTCTTAAATGCCTTTGAATTGGCTTGAGAAAAGTCATACTTTTTTTACTCTAAAGTTGTTAGAAGCAATTGATATATTCCAAGATAGACATAAAAAGCTGGAGTAACTCAGCAGGACAGGCAGCATCTCTGGAGAGAAGGAATGGGTGATGCTTCGGGTCGAGACCCTTCTTCAGACTATTCCAGGAGGCAGTTCTCCTGACAATTTGTTGTCAATTTTCTTTTACCCATGAAATGCCTTGTTAGTTGTGAGCAGGAAAAAAGTAATAGTAATTTTCTAATGACCAGATTGTGTTCTACTAGGGTTTGCATGGGTAATAGCACAATTTGCCTCCAGCCAGATAATTTGTATAATATTTTCCACCTGGAGAAAATAGTGAGAACATTATCAATTTTCAGACTCCCCAGAGTATTGCTGTGAAATATTGACGATACTTGAGAAAATTATAGTAATAGGATTCAGCTATTATTTTTTCTTAAACAAATATTTTGAAACCTCCATTCCCAGCTGAGCTACTCATTCCTAGCCTTCATATAGAAAGCATACATATTATTCTTTACAATAAATATATAATTTTACTCCACTTTTAAATGTTGCAGTATTTTGTTACTGTTCCGGATTTTGTCATTATTCTGGTATTCTAATAACCAGATTATATAAATTAATTTTGGCTCTTGACAAGGACATCTGTTAGTTGATATTCAATTCCTTTCACATTTATTTTCAATAAGCAGAATTTGGAAACTTTGATATTTTAACTTGGAGGGAGAATTAAAAAAGTTCTTTCATTTTTTGTATTTCAGATTAGTAGATGCAATTTATTTTAATTATTGCATGCGCAAATAGACTTAGTCTCCAAGCTCTTGTTGAATTCTTTGTAATCAAAGCAGACAACTTTTGTATAAACATATATGCAATCTTAGTGTAAATACTGGAAATGTGCAATGGAGTGATATAACAAAACAACTGCAATGTGGAATGCCTTTAAAGACATAGTCAGGTCAAACCAGGAGGGATAACATTCAGATCTAGTGTCACCTGAATGAATCTAGATTAAAGTGAAAACGTCCAAGGATTGCAATTGCAAATATAATTTTAATATAATTTAATTATAAAGAGTCATCCTTGTATAGATTAGACAAATTCCCAAAAGAAAATGAGCAGATCAAAAAGTGTATGTGAAGAGATTGATGCTATGTATAAAATGCAATTAAAGAAAAATAATTTCTATGTGGAAGAAAAGAATAAGGCCAGGTCTCTCTACTGCCCATTTCCATACCAATCTTTTAGTCCTGGGCATCCTCCATTAGCAGAATGAGGCCGCATGCAAACTGCAGGAACTGCACCTCATATCCTGCTTGGGTAGCTTATAACCCATTGGAATGAACTTTGAATTCTCCAAATTCACCCACCCTCCTTGTTTCTCCCCGTCTCTTCCCTGTGCCCCACCGGATGTGAACCGATTTCTCCCACTAAACCGCCCCCTTTCTCTAGCTTCACAATTTATTCCTCTTTTCTCTTTATCTCACACTCTTCATCTCATCTCGCCTTTGTCCACCCATCTGCCAATAAACCCCCCCCCCCCCACCCACCTTTATCTGTATCTATCTATCTCTTGCTACGCCTTGCCCACCCCTCATCTCTTTTCTCATGTTTCTATGAATGTTTCCTCCCCCCCCCCCCCCCCCAACAATTAATCTGAAGCAGGATCCTGATCCGAAACATTGCCTATCCTGCCTGACCCATTGAGTTATTCCAGCACTCTGTCTTGCTTTTCTCTACTAAAAATGTTCAATGTTTGGCTAATTTATAGTCTTTGGTAAACTGCTACATTTCACACTGACCAGAAACAAGCACTGCAGGATTTAATGACCTCCGCTATGGGATATGTCCTATTTCTGAGAACAATTGGTTATCAGTTGAAGAATATACTTCGTGGCCTCTTAAGCTGCCTCGGCATCCAAACACATAGACTGGAAATCAAGCTTCAAGTAATTCAATATGGTAATTAATGGTAATTAAAGAGTGGAGTACTCTAATGATTCAAATATGTTATTTTGGATCCCAAGTTTTGAGATATTCATGTAAGGAAATAACAACAAATGCATAATTAGATTTTTTTTTTCTGTTGATAATGAGTTATTAAAACACTCCATTACAAAACATTTTACAGTCAGACCTTTTATTTGCCAAAAGCTTAATTTCATATTAGTTCATCTGATATCTGCTTGATTGTACCTGAGAGGATTAAACAGTTCACCTAAATAAGATATGAAGAACCACTGACAGCAAATTTAGGGTTTCTGAATTAAACTTTTAACAAGAACATTTTGTAGTTATTCTCCATTGCCCAAGGAAACGAAGGTCAACACAAGTAGCTTATTAATGCAAAATCTAGGTTGATGGCTGTAGAAACATCACATAAACAACTACCTATGCTTGTTAACATCTATGAGTAGCAATGATGCTTCACTTAGTTTAAAAGGAAAATATTTATATTGAGAGACCAGTCAGTGTTAGAACTGTGAAGATGATGATTCCTAAATTCTGTTCTGAGAATTTGACTGGTTAAATAAAAGTGTATGGGTTATGAAAGTTTTAACAACTCCTTTGAGCCACAAGGCTGCAGAGAGAATCATAGAACCATTGGGAAAGTTGAGGTTTGCATTTCTGTACAAAGACAGGTATAATGAAATGGTTCTCATTGGAGCAGGTATTTGGTATTTAGATAGAGTTGGCGAGAGAAGGCTGTTTCATGTGGATGGTTGCAGTGGTTATGTCAGATATCATTGCAGATCACTTGGCAAATCACAATTTATTTGGACAAAGTTCATATGTTATGCGATTAAAATCCTTTTGGAGATTTTTTTTCAAGAATGCATATGGCAGGGTAGTCAAGGGAATCCAATGGACAGGATGTAGGTATGTTGCAAAGCCTACCTGAAGCGTCTTTGAAAATCTGCCGTTGCGGGTGTGCGCGATTTTGGCGCCGTTTAGAGGGGGCGGGTTTAAAACGCGATTTTCTCTAGGCTGTTCAAATCGAAGATGTTCAGCCTAGTTAATTATTAACGATAAATCGCTGGAAGACCCCGTCGCAAAGGCTATTATTAGGTTTAAAGGCCTCGTATAATAGTTATAGTAGTTTAAAAATCAATCTCTGAACCCGCGACCACCCGCACCCGCAGGGTCTCATAAAGCAAATAGCAGAAGTTAGGTTGTATATTTTTACATTAAAAAGGGCTTCTAAAGATCCCTTTATACAAAATTTAATATTGCGAGTAGCTCAATTTGAGCCCATTATATCGCGCAGTATTTTTCTCGGCATTTGGGGCACAAATCTACCGCAATGTGAACGTTCTAAACCAGCGCGTTCCACAGGGACCCACTGGAAAGCTGATTTAAATGGGCATTTATTTACAGCAATTGAACACTGAATTCCTTCCATTTGGTCTATAAATTAATGTAAATGAGATTTAAAAATCATGTTTTATTGTGAATTATTTGTGAATATTATTTGGACATTTAGGCTATTTAAAAATGTTAATAATTTATTAAGAAATGGATAGATGTTTAGATCTAGTAATTGAAGTCTGAAATTAGCTACAATTAGGTAACTAACTAATTATATGCTTTAATTTCAGGTCATCCAAGTAAGATTATTTTATATTTGTTTCAGAATGCTTCAATCTATGATAACTGAAAATTTCATTCAGTTCTCTTAATTTTTAAGAAAGTTATGGGCTTTTGACTGTTCACGATCACAACTTTTTTGTTATGTCCATAGAAAATCAATAGGGAACAAGATGCTCATTTCCGAGTATGTAAATGGCCATAACTCTTTAAATACTTGAGATATTAAAGTGAATTAGGTGTCAAATTAAACTTATTTTTATGCTTTATCTGATGGGATAAATTACAGACTTGATTTTTAAAATCTCAAAATTTTGTAACATTGCTACAGGATGTATCTGAATTTTCAGAAGGTATTCAGAAAGTTGCACAAAGTTGTACAAAATGAGATCTCTTACAATTAGGGTTCTTATTTGTGAAGGATTAGTGAATAAACAGAAAATATTTGGAGTAAGTAGAATATTTTGGCATTTAGGGTATTTAACTATTAAAGAAATTATGAAAATGCTGGAAGGATCAATTCTGGGAATCGGCTTTTTACGTTTTTTTTAATCTATAACTATGTAAAATTTCATGGAGTGATCATGCTCATTGCATCAATAAAATTAAACTATTGCATACACCTTCAAGTCTGTTAATATCCATATTTAACCGATGATTGAAAACAATAGGTCACCTTTAAATTACCTTTGTTGAAGCTGGTTGGAAAAAGCTGTCCCTAAATTCATACTCCAGGAATGAGTAGGTTAGCATATGATGCGTGTTTGATAGCACTGGGCCTCTACTCGCTGGAGTTTAGAACGTTGAGGGGGGGGACCTCATTGAAACTTACAGAATAATGAAAGGCTTAGTGGATGTGGAAAGGATGTTTCCACAGGTGTGAGAGTCTAGGAACATAGGTCATAGCCTCAGCATTAAAGGGCACCCTTTTAGAAAGGGGGTGAGGAGGGTGGTTAATCTGTGTAACTCATTGCCACAGAGAGCTTTTGAGGCGAAGTCAGTGGATATGTTTAAGGCAGCTATAGACAAATTCTTGATTAGAATGGGGGTCAAGGTTTTTGGGGAGAAGGCAGGTAAATGGGAGAGATCAGCCATGATTGAATGGCAGGGTCAGGGCTCTCGCTTAACTTTTTTTCCCTGTTGCCAGCCGGGCAAGCTCGGCTGCTTTTTAGGTTGCCAAATCACAGTTTAGGTGGTCATTTAAGATGGCTTGCATGACGCGTGCGATAATGTGCTCGGACGAAGTGCGTAGTTACCGGTCGGAATTATGGTCAATGAAGCATTCACATATTATTTCTGCTTCAAATAAAGTCACAAACTAAACATATTCACCAATCAAGACATGATATACCACAATGACATGCAGCAAAATTATAATACAGTATCTCAACTCTTTTTACACATTGCAATGAATGCAATTTCTGTTATCTCTTTCCAATTCCAAACAAAAATATGGTTATTCAGCGTATGATCAACCTCGGTGAGACCAAGCGCAGGCTTGGCGATCGCTTCGCACAACACCTCCACTCAGTTCGCAATAACCAACCTGATCGCCCGGTGGCTCAGCACTTCAACATTCCCTCCCATTCCGAATCCGACCTTTCTGTCCTGGGTCTCCTCCATGGCCAGAGTGAGGCCCACCGCAAATTGGAAGAACAGCACCTCGTATTTTGCTTGGGTAGTTTACACCCCAGCGGTATGAACATTGGCTTCTCCAATTTCAGGTAGTCCTTGCTTTCTCCCTCCTTCCCCTCCTATTCCCAGTTCTTCCACAGCCTACTGTCTCCGCCTCTTCCTTTCTTTTTCCCGCCCCCCACCCCTCCCGACATCAGTCTGAAGAAGGGTCTCGACCCGAAACGTCGCCTATTTCCTTCGCTCCATAGATGCTGTCTCACCTGCTGAGTTTCTCCAGCATTTTCGGCTACTCATTCACACAAGTTCTGTTATCCCACTTTCCTCACCCATTCCCTGCACATTAGGGGCAATTTTATAGAGACAAGTTAACCTACAAATGCCAATGCATCTTTGGGATGTGGGAGGAAACCCACATGCTTGCAGGGAGAATGTGCAAATTCAACACAGACAGTGCCCGAGAACAGGATTGAACACAGATATTTGGCGTGTGAGGCAGCAAGTCCACAAGTATTTTCCAACACACAAAAAATTATACGTTGATAACTTTAGTTACTAAAAAAAAACTATCCATTTTCAGTCTTAAATCTCTAAGTGATGCTATGTCCCCCTTTACAGCTACTGTATGTTTTAATTCAGTTCAAGGCTATTGGGGCAGTACATTGGCCATAAATTTGCTGCCTAAAATTGCCAGTGACCTGGAATTGATCCTGAATATGGGAGCTGTCTGTATGGAGTTTTGTTTTCTCGTTTATAACATTGTTTACAGAGTACAGGTACTATGTTTACATATTCTGTTGTGCTGCTGCAAGTAAGTATTTAATTGTTCTAACTGGGATGTGAGAGAATAAAACACTCTTGACTTACGTTGCTGATGTGTGGGATAGAACTAGAGTACGGGTGATCGGTGGTCGGCGTGGACTCGGTGGGCCGAAGTGCCTGTTTCCATGCTGTATCTTTAAATTAAACTAAAAACACTAAAACCAGAGGAAATGTAAAGGAGGGTTTCTACCCGAAACGTCACCCAATCTTTTCAATCCAGAGATGCTGGCTGCTCCATGGAGTTCCCCCGCACAATTAAAGCATGGAATAGTATTCACCCTACCATAGGTACCAACCAAACGCAACTAAATTTAAGGTAGCTTTTTTTTCCCCAAGAAACCTTTTTTGCTTAAGTACAAGTCAAGAGTCAAGAGAGTTTTATTGTCATGTGTCCCAGATAGGGCAATGAAATTCTTGCTTGCTGCAGCACAACAGAATATGTAAACATAATACAGAACAGGAGATAAAGGTTCAGTGTGTCTATATACTATAGATCATATATATACACACAATAAATAAACAGATAAAATGCAATAGACTGTTATTTTTCAGAGTTTGGAGTTTGGTGGTGGTGGGTCCACCAATTTAAATTCCATTTCGAATATTTTTGGAGGATCAGGAAACCAAGAAGCAAGAGTTACTCCGGGGAGTTACTGCAGCTCCAGGGAGTGATTCTGCATTGTTTTTCAGCGGTCGTGGTGAGGCAGCGACTGGACAGCAATGATGGCCAGAGCTCCCACAATGCAAAGGGGGTGAGAAAGTGGCCGACGCCGACCAGTTGCCATGGCAGTGCGCATGTGCAGGGCCGCACATGCGCACAACCACGGCCGATGATGTGCTCGGCCGAGCGGAGACTCGCGACCCGAGCCGAGAGCTAGCGCCGAGAGCGAGCACCGAGCGGAGACCTGAGAGCTAGAACCGAGCGCCGAGAGCTAGAGCCGAGAGCTAGAGCCGAGCGCCGAGAGCTAGCGGAGAGCCGAGAGCTAGCGGAGAGCCGAGAGCTAGAGCCGAGAGTTAGAGCAGAGCGGAGACCCGAGAGCTAGCGCCGAGCGGAGAGCCGAGAGCTAGCGGAGAGCCGAGGGCCGAGCCGAGAGCTAGCGCCGAGAGCTGAGACCCGGACACGGATGGCGGGCAGGTGTCCCGGTTGCTTGCCAAGCCGTGCAAAATGGCATGGCTTTTCGGTTGCCCGGCGGAGCTGTAAGTTGCCATTGGCACCCGGGCAACCGTTAATTTCGAGCCCTGAGGGTGGACTCGATGGGCCGAATGGCCTAATTCTACTCCTATAATTTATGAACTTTTTATATCACAATAATATTTGACACAATTTCAACAATGCATCTTTATTGTTTGTTTCCTTCTTGAAATCAAGGTGGCTGCCTATCCCACTGAGTTACTCCAGCATTTTGTGTCTATCTTTGGTATTAGAAGCATTTCCATCTAACACATGGAATTGATGGAATTTGTTTGGATGGTAAGCAGTGCCTATCTAGGCAGTGTAGTTTCTGTAACAACTATTCTGTCAGCCGAATCTTTGGCTTAATACCATCAATAACCTTAAGAAGTGCTTATTTTTCCTACATAAATCTGCTGAAATTACTGGTTGTTTATGTGGTTTGAATATCGTGAAAGACCTACAAAATGTCAGAAAACTGACTTTTCCAAAGCTTGAAGCTTTGAAAATTTAAATGTGTTTTTTTTAAAGGAAAAACTATTGACAGAAAACTCTGATGGTAATAGATCCCCAAGTACATCCTGGGAGCTTGTCAATAGAAATGTAGCTATTGATAGAAGCCTGTGGGAAACATCGTTCTGACTGCCGTACATCTGTGTGATCTCTAAATCATAACTACATTAATATTGACAAGCTCCTGACAATAGCCACATTACTATTGATAGGTTTCTGTCAATAATATGCTCCCAAATAAAATGTATTAATTCATAATTTGTAAACTACTCAATAACTGCATTGAGGGAAAAATATATCTGGGGAAGTTCCTGTTCCCACAGTGAATTACTGTTCTAATTAATATGGGTTGTGAAATACATATATATATATTCAAGATCAGTGTTGCAATTCAAGGTCTTACATAGACTACACTTCTCTAAAATAAAACTAAATAGAATCTTCCCACAAATCTCTCCTATTTGTGATAAATGTCTACATTTAGAGGCTAATTTAACACATACGTTTGCAAACTGTATAAAACTTAAACATTTCTGGACTGATATTTTTGAAATAACTTCAGAAGTTATTAATACAAAACTGGACCCAGACACAAAATTAATAATACTTGGAATATCAGAACAAAGCTTAACACTCACAACAAACCAAAGAAATTTCCTCAACTACAGTATAATAACCGGAAAAAAATTAATATTAAAATTTTGGAAAGGCCCTACAACCCCCACAATTAAAATGTGGATTACGGAAATGTCAGAGACCCTATACTTAGAAAGAATTAGACTTGTCTTAATGGACAAACAAGATCTTTTCCATAACATTTGGGCTCCATTCATTAACTATCTGAAGGGATAGATTGGCACAGCACGAGGACCCAACTGAAACTTGAACTCAGGAATAGATGAAAAGCTATACTTTATAACCTACGAACCTATCTCCATTGATGTATTACAGGTAACCCATTCCACCTCCCTTGTTTTTCTGTTGTGTTTTTTTTTTGCTTTCTTTTTTATTTGTAACTTTCTACCCTCTCTTTTTCCCTCTTTCTATAAAAAATAAAAACACTAGAAGCAGAAGTAATTGATAATGGAAAATTTTAATAATGTATGACTGATGTATATGAAAAGTTTTTTTACTATAATATGTAACTACATTTTATAATATGTCTACTTCTAATAAATAAAAAAAATAAATAAAAAAAGATCAGTGTTGTTGCTGGAGCTTGTAGTTACTACAGCTCTGAAATGCAGATATATAAATGACATAGAAATCCACAAATATGGTATTTGCTTTGTGTAGATTACATAAGGTCTACAATTCTACTTAAAAGTTGGTGAAATGTAAACATTCTGAAAATTTTATTTTAATGAAAAATCATTGAGCCAGTAGGGGATTTTATTTTACCAAAAAATGATTTGATTCTAAAATAGTTGTACTTCTGGGAAGGGAAAAAGAGATTTTCTAAAGGTACAAACCGATGGAAAGAGATGATCTTGGCAATCGGGCTGCTAATTTCTGCAACAATTCATAATTTGTTAACTACTCAATAACTGCATTGAGAGAAAAACATATTAAATGCCATAAAATATTCAATTACTTTTCCATAGTAGCAAGTAATGAATCTAGCTAGAAGTAACACACCTTAATAAACAACCAAATAATTTTCCTTGATGGTACTTACACTTTTTTGAAATTGGGGTTGTATTCCACATGGAAGCATTCAAATACTTTCCTCTCATTGCTGTTTCTTAAATGGTCTGCAAACAAAAATATTGTGGATCAGAACCAGTCTCTCAGGAATCTTCTTTTTGCTGTAAAAGCACAAGATCAAAAAGAAAACGAGGCGCCCTGTATAAATGCTGTCGTGTTGTAGAATAGTAAGTAAATTTAATATCTGCCCTTCGTTCATTCATGGAATTTGTGGATAATTATTCAGTATAATGTGGGAGAATAATTAATTAACGATTATTGCCAAACATGGTTTTTTATTGTTCTGGAAGTTTAAAAATTGATGAGTAACTTTTTTGTTGTTATAGCAACAAGGTTTTAGTGATGACAGAAGTCAATTAGTTGTGCATGAATTGCAAGGATTTTAATAAGACTCTTGAACATTTGATGCAAGCTTTCTTATGTTTACATTTAAAAAATGCACTTGCAGCTTGCAATCAAATCTGATGATTGCTTGAGGATTCGAATATATACAATTTCTAAAATGTAATACTAATTGAAATGTAATACTAATTACAAACTCAAGCCCAGCTGCCTAACCCAAACCTAAAAAGTCCTGGATATGTATGTCAAGTTTGGGTCGAGTCTGGTAATAAAACAATTAGCTTATGAGCTTATGTTGGAGTTGACAGGAACAGCTCTTTATAAAGTAAATCTACCCAAGTAAATGCCTGGAAGTAGCTGGAAGAGAAGTAGGTAAAATATGAAACTGTTTCCTTTCTAAATATGTGCCTTCCTTGTAGAAGGTAGACACAAAATGCTGGAGTAACTCAGCAGGACAGGCAGCATCTCTGGAGAGAAGGAATGGGTGACGTTTTGGGTCGAGACCCTTCTCTCCCTTGTAGAGTCTGGCTACCTCACTTGACCCAAAGCAAATTAAAAACAATGGTGACCTTAGGCTTCATTGAGGTTTGCATTGGTTATGTTTTAAATTTAAACCCATAAAGCCTCTAATTTATACCTATTTATATACATTTATTTTCCTGTGACGTGTGTTATTTGCCTTTCTTCCATCCTAGTGTTCTTACTCATTCGGATTTCTCATCACCGCCATTGGCATGGGTGCTGCTTGTTGTCCAGAAACTTTCTTCCTCAACTCTCCTGCACCACAAAATCCATTTCTTTGACATTCTGTGCTTCAGTAGCTTGGTAAGCAATTTCATCTGCTAATATTCCTAGAGGTGGTTTGAATATCGTGAAAGACCTACAAAATGTCAGAAAACTGACTTTTCCAAAGCTTGAAGCTTTGAAAATTTAAATGTGTTAAGCACCTTTATTTAGATGTAGTGCTATATTATTTCAAATTGTTAAATGTAATAATTATGCAGCACCTTGAATTTCATACCAGGAGAATTTAATTGAATTGTTCATTTCAATAATTGGTTTCCTTGCTTCATAGATATGGACTGAACAGTAAATCTCTTTTACCTCTATCTCATCAATGGTTTCAAACCTTTAAAATACAATTTCTGTGACACTAGTTGAAATCTTAGCCTAAGAGTGTATTTCTTCATCATGGTACTGATTTAATCCTCGCCCAATAATGCCAATATCATTTAACAACCAAAGGTAAATACGACAGCATTAAAAAAATCCATAGCATTAAGTGATTAGTAAATTAGATTAAAGGTAGACAAAAATGCTGGAAAAACTCAGCGGCTGAGGCAGCATCTATGGAGCGAAGGAATAGGCGATGTTTCGGGTCGAGACCCTTCTTCAGACTGATGTGGGGGAGGCGGGAAAAAGAATGGAAGAGGCGGAGAAAGTAGGATGTGGGACAGCTGGGAAGGGAAGGGGAAGGAGGGAGAAAGCAAGGACAACCTGAAATTGGAGAAGTCAATGTTCATACCGCTGGAGTGTAAACTACCCAAGCGAAATATGAGGTGCTGCTCCTCCAATTTGCGGTGGTACTAACTGGCCCAGGACAGAAAGGTCGGATTCGGAATAGGAGGGGGAATTGAAGTGCTGAGCCGCCGGGAGATCAGGTTGGTTAATGCGAACTGAGCGGAGGTGTTGGGCGAAGCGATCGCCAAGCCTACGCTTGGTCTCACCAATGTAGAGCAGTTGACACGTGGAACAGCGGATCCAATAGATGAGGTTGGAGGAGGTGCAGGTGAACCTCTGCCTCACCTGGACTGCTTGGGTCCTTGCACCTGAAAATAAGATTTTCTTAGTGTAGTTTAGAGAAACAGCATGCAAACACGGCCTTCGATTCACCGGGTCGACGCCAACCAGCAATCACCCATACATCAGTTTTATCCTTCACTCCAGGAGCAATTTACAGACACTTGCATTTCTTTGGAATGTGGGAGAAAACCAGAGCACCTGGAGAAAACTGACATGGTCACAGGGAGAACGTTTAAACTCTATGCAAACCGCACCCATAGTTAGGATCGAACCCGGGTCTCTGGCACGGTAAGGCAGCAACTATATTGCTGCACCACTGTGCTATTCTTCTCGTAGCTTCTCATATCTTCTACAATAGCTTAAATATGAGTTTTATTCATATTTTTACCAATAGCAAGCATTTGATTCGTGATGAAGAAGATTTTTTGTTAAATTAAACTTCTTCTTGTGTATGGCGTGAACAGCCTAAAGTTGTAGGACAACTTGTTCTATTTGATCTTACTTGATTGTGCACACCAGGTTGATTGCATTCGTCGAAACAGGGCGGACCACGTGAAGGTTGCAATCTCCCACCCCTTAAATTAATCTGAATTAGCTTTATGGATGGAGATGTATGAGTATTAGTGAATAAGGCTGGGTGTCATCCTTGTTTCCTGTTAAGATACCACTGGATTCACAATTAATACCCCTGAACAAAATTTAAAAGTTGGGAGTCAGCAGCGTCGCAGCGCTGGGATACCAGCGGGGAGCGGGCAATGCCTTACCGGGTCGCCGTGCGGTAAGCTACGGAGCGCTGTGGCCGCCGACTCCCAACATCGCGGAGCTGGGGCTGCGGGCGCGGGCCGCACTGGATTTGGAGCGCCGCGCAGCCAGGGGTAGAGTTGCCGGGGTCGGAGCTACAACCGGCACGGCCCGCAGCCGGACGCCCGCAGCCCCAGATCCGCGATGTTGGGAGTCAGCGGCTACAGCGCTCCGGAGCTTACTGCACGGCGACCCGGTAAGGCATTGCCCGCTCCCCGCCTCTCCGACCAGGTAGGGGACTAGGAATTAAAGTTTCCCCCTTCACCCCCCCCCCCTTCACATAAAAGCCCTCCAAACTAACTGACTAACATTTAAGCAATGATTTACAGATGTTTAAGTGTCTCCCCAGTCTCCGGGGAGGAGGCAGCCGCTACAGTAGTACAGACCTGGGTTGACCGTGGGTGTCGTTTCGGGTCAAGTTTGGCGCCAAACGCGAGCTTTGGTGTGCAGACGACATCCTGGAAAAAATGTCCGATTTTCAGAGCTTTTCGGTTTCCGGAACTCCGGATAAAAGGTTGTGCACCTATTTTGTAAAGCTATGACTAATCTTAAAATTATCGGTTGATTTAAAAAAAACAATATTCATCAAGGCTGGCACTTCAGTACAGTACTGGAAAAGTGTTGTCCAGTCAGAGATATTGGTTTTTAGATTAGATGTTAAACTAAAGCCCTGTTTTGAATGAGATACTGAATTAAGATTCAATCTACTAAGTGAATTTATATAACTAAAGAGTACAGAAGTTCTACTGGGTAACCTGGCCAATATTTATCCCTCACTAAACATTGGTTAATGAAACAGTTCATCTCATGCTTATTATACTGCTGTTTATGGGAGGTTGTCGTGTCTGCATTGCCTGATATGTTTCTTCTGTTACAATGTTGACTGCAGTTCAAAGTATTTTCATTGCTTGTAAAGCAATTTGACACAATTGAAACGGATATGTTAAGGAGCTATATAAATCCTTCATCATTGCATAATTTTGGTAAATGTCTGTAAATAGATATCTTTTATTAGTCTGACTCACATGGCACATACATTATAAACCCACTGACTCACATGGCTATCTGGACTACACGTCTTCCCACCCTGCCCCCTGTAAAGACTCCATCCCTTACTCCCAATTCCTCCGCCTACGCCGCATCTGTTCCCAGGATGAGACATTTCATACCAGGGCATCGGAAATGTCCTCGTTCTTCAGGGAACGGGGATTCCCCTCCGCCACCATAGATGAGGCTCACACCAGGGTCTCATCCATACCCCGCAACACTGCTCTCTCTCCCCATCCCCGCACACGCAACAAGGGCAGAGTCCCTCTGGTCCTCACCTTTCACCCCACCAGCCGGCAAATACAACACATAATCCTCCGCCATTTCCGCCACCTCCAACGTGACCCCACCACTCGCCACATCTTCCCATCTCCCCCCATGTCTGCCTTCCGCAAAGACCGCTCCCTCCGCAACTCCCTCGTCAATTCTTCCCTTCCCTCCCGCACCACCCCCTCCCCGGGCACTTTCCGTTGCAACCGCAAGAAATGCAACACCTGTCCCTTCACCTCCCCCCTCGACTCCATTCAAGGTCCCAAGCAGTCGTTCCAGGTGCGACAAAGGTTCACCTGTATCTCCTCCAACCTCATCTACTGCATCCGCTGCTCTAGATGTCAGCTAATTTACATCGGTGAGACCAAGCGTAGGTTGGGCGACCGTTTCGCCGAACACCTCCGCTCGGTCCGCCTTAACCTACATGACCTCCCGGTGGCTCAGCACTTCAACTCCCCCTCCCATTCCCAATCCGACCTCTCTGTCCTGGGTCTCCTCCATTGCCAGAGTGAGCAACAGCGGAAATTGGAGGAACAGCACCTCATATTCCGTCTGGGGTCCTTGCGCCCCTATGGCATCAACATTGAATTCCCCCAATTTGGCTAGCCTGTGCTGTCCCCTCCCCTTCCTTCACCCTCTAGCTGTCTCCTCCCACCCTCCCATCCGCCCGCCCTCGGGCTCCTCCTCTTCCCCTTTTTCCTTCTTTCTTTCCCCACCCCCCATCAGTCTGAAGAAGGGTTTCGGCCCGAAACGTCGCCTATTTCCTTCGCTCCATAGATGCTGCTGCACCCGCTGAGTTCCTCCAGCAATTTTGTGTACCCTATCTTTTATTAGGTTTGTTTGCTATTATTACTGATTTACTGATGCATAGCAATTAGTCGTCATGAGTGGTCACAATCCTCCCCTTTCTGCTTCCCGCAGAGACCGTTCCCTCCGTAACGCCCTGGTCAATTCGTCCCTTCCCACCCAAACCACCCCCTTCCCTGGTACTTTCCCTTGCAACCGCAGGAAATGCTACACTTGTCGCTTTACCTCACCCCTCGACTCCATCCAAGGATCCAAGCAGTCTTTCCAGGTGAGGCAGAGGTTCACCTGCACCTCCTCCAACTTCATCTATTGCATCCCCTGTTCCAGGTGGCAACTGCTCTACATCGGTGAGACGAAGCTCAGGCTTGTCGATCGCTTTGCCCAACACCTCCGCTCAGTTCGAAATAACCAACCTGATCTCCCGGTGGCTCCGCACTTCAACTCCCCCTCCCATTCCGAATCCGACCTTTCTGTCCTGGGCCAGAGTGAGTACCACTGCAAATTGGAAGAGCAACACCTCATATTTCGCTTGGGTAGTTTACACCCCAGCGGTATGAACATTGACTTCTCCAATTTCAGGTAGTCCTTGCATTCTCCTTCCTTCCCCCTCCCCCCCCCCCTTTCCAGCTCTCCCACAGCCTGCTGTCTCTGCCTATTCCTTTCTTTTTCCCGCCCCCGTCCCACCCGACATCAGCCTGAAGTAGAGTCTCGACCCGAAACGTCGCCTATTCCTTCGCTCCATAGATGCTGCCTCACCCGCTGAGTTTCTCCAGCACATTTGTCTACCTAGGATTTTCCACCGATCACTTCGGTCTTCGGTTTTTGGGAAGCATGGGTTTGAAATACACTTAGCTTTTCACCCATTCAGGGCAGTACTTGGGGGGGATTTGAAACTGCATTTATTTCATTAATTACTTTCTTATCATTTAGCTTCTAGCGTAGTGTAGAGAAAAAATGAACACAATTGACATTGAAAACATTAGACAAAATGTGATTTAAAAAAATTAACACTTTCTACTAAGCGTAATTAATAAAAGCACACTGATGTACATTTTCAACTTCCAACCTCTTATACACTCTTCATTCAACCACCACTCCCAAAAAAAGAAAACACTTTGTAACTTACTCACACATTACTTACCAGGTGACTTATTTCTTACATAATTTTCAACTTTACGATTTGTTTATATTACATTCTGTTTATGACTATTCTATGGCATTAGTCTTTGCACCTGAACAAATGAAGTTTCTGTTTATAATAATAGTAAAGCATCAAATTTTCATCTCTTTGTTTCTATTTTCACTAGATGCCATTTATGGAAGACCATTTGGATACCCTAACTCCAGTTTTAAGAATAAGCCAGCTAGATGCTTTTGAACTGGATAGAGCCTTAGAACAGCTCATTTGGTCCCAATTTGCCCAGTGTTTCCAATGTTTTAAACCTGGCTTGCTTACAAACTTTGAACCAGAACTGAGAGCATTTCTGCAATTTTTACTATGGAGATTTACCATCTATTCTCAAAATGCAACAGTTGGTCAGGCACTTCTGAACATCAGATATAAAAATGACTTGTCCCAGGGACAAAAGTACAAACCAATGAGTAAACGTCAAAAGCTATGGTATGCATTATTAGCCATTGGGGGGAAATGGCTGCAAGAGAGAGCCCATGATTTATTTAGTAATCGTTCCCCAGAGTCGGTTATCCACAAATTTAAATATTCCATTACTTTTATAACTGGACTTTTAAGAGTTGCTGGACTACTGAATTTTCTCATCTTTCTTCAGAGGGGTAGATTTGCTACTTTTCCAGAAAGACTTCTAGGAATCAGAGCTGTTTTCTGCAGACCGCAAGGTGTTCGCCAAGTTGGCTTTGAATATATGAATCGCGAACTGTTATGGCATGGATTTGCTGAATTCTTAATATTTCTTCTGCCACTGATTAATACCAGAAAACTGAAAGTAGTTGTTTCATCGTGGTTTCTTCCTGTAAGTCATCTCCATCATAATGACGGCACACTATCAATCCACTGTAAAGAATGTGCGATTTGTGGTGATTGGCCAACTATGCCTCATATAATCGGTTGTAAGCATGTTTTTTGTTATTATTGTATTCAAAGTAATTACTTGTCTGATGCTGACTTTACTTGTCCAAAATGTAGCACTGAAATCCACAATATTGAACCTTTGATATCAAACATTCACCAATTAATCTAATGTAAATTTGCATAAATCCAATTTTGGAATTTGAACACATGATCTCGGATGATGTCTCAATGCATAATTGCAGTACAAGTCCGCCCATTTCTTGAACTTCTCTCCAATTTGCTTACCATTTTTCAGGTTACTGTCTATGTCCCTGTGTCATAACCAGCTCCTTCTTTAATATCTCCAATACTTCTGCTTCACTTGAGTGCATGTGATCTCTCGGAGAACTTCCAGGTGTCATTCTCTTTGATAACGTTTTGGTGATGAGGTCTTCAGATGGTTCCATGGGCAGCCTTTTGCTGATGACAATTGAAGGTATTTGGACTAACAGCTTGGGAAGGCCCAGCTCAGTATTGTGGTCCCTGGAGTAAAGGATACTGTTCTTGCTTCATGTGGCAGGTGAAGGATTTCCTTCGTATTAAAGAGTTTGTTAAGTTCTCCAAGACAGTAATGGAAGGCTTATGTTAGATGATCGTATAATCTGGAAAACGTGAGGGTCTTAAACCCCTTCAGAAGATTAAATTGTTTTACTTTGGACCATTTCAGGTTCTTGAACCATCCAACCAACTGCTCATAACTAGATCATCAATCTAACACCCGATACTGGCTGACGTTGATTTGTCTTCCCTGTCATTAATAATTTCTGTAATTTAGTATTTATTTTTGATGATATTAACCCATCTACTTGATATGACAAACCATTAATGAATATTAATTTTGATGGAATTTTATAGCTATTATACCTATTTTATAACTATCTTAGGCTCAAATAGCTGTTATATTTCTATTATTTTTTAAAGCTCAGATTTTCAAATATTACTTGACTTTAAAATCTATTTTGCATCTGCTAAGATATCCGCTAGAGTAGTTATTGTCTCAGCAATCATTAAAAAACATTCTTCCTGCTTTTCCTTTTTTAACCTTTTAACTAAAGTTTTAGTGAATAAATTATAAATTATGTGAATTTTATTTTTTTGATGCCATCGCCAACTCTTTAACAACGTGTTATCTGAAAGAAAACTAAATTTATTTGGATGTAAATATATGTGTATAATTAGAAAATGTTTAGAATTAATAATATAATAAATGATGTCTATGTTTGATCTATTAAGCTGAGAATAGTAATTATCGTTTACTGAGAGAAAATATTATAAATTACTGTCACAGAAATTGAACCATTTACTATTTTTTCACTATTGGGATGAATCAGTAAATGTATTTGTTATTTTAGTACTATTGCCACTTCTGCTTTGTATCTTATATCATATACTTTTATATCATAAAAAAAATTTATTGCATAAAAAAATCATGGTGAGCAGCAGCTTTTATTTCTGGTCACTGGCAATAGGTGATTCATCAGTTTTCCTGAGGAACCAATTTCATTGCAGCTATTCGGTAGATTCGAATTTTGCTAAATTGAGTTAGAGAAAGGTGACAGCAATAAGCTGCCAATCTGAGAAAAGAAAAACTGTTGCATTAACACATTGAAATACCATTTGCTGCATTACTTTAAAAAAAATAATCAAAAGGTAATCAGCCTGTTATTTCCTTATTCCTTTTCTCGTAAATGTACTTTACTGTGCAAATCTGAGATGATGTCCAACAATTAGACCACAATAATTCAGTATATTATTTCTTAGTTTTTCCTTTATTGAAAAGTAATGTTCGTGACATTGATAAGGAAAATATATATCGAATTAAAAGTTATAAAGTATCCAAGATAGACACAAAATGCTGGAGTAACTCAGCGGAACAGGCAGCATTTCTGGAGAGAAGGGATGGGTGACGTTTCGTGTTGAAAACCTTCTTCAGACTGATGTCGGGAGAGTGGGTGGTACAGAGATAAAATGTAGTCGGAGGCAGTAAGACTGTTCAGGAAACTGGAAAGGGGAGGGGATGAAAAGAGGAAAAACAAGGGTTACTTGAAGTTAAAAGAAATCAATGTTCATACCGCTGGGGTGTAAGCTGCCCAAGCAAAATATGAGATGATCTTCCTCCAATTTGCACTGGGCCTCACTCTGACAATGGAGGAGGCCCAGGACAGAAAGGTCAGTGCGTGAATGAGAGGGGGAGTTAAAGTGTTGAGCAACCGGGAGATCAGGTAGGTTTAGGCAGACTGAGTGGAGGTCGCCGAAACTGCGCTTGGTTTCTGTAATTTAGTATTTATTTACATTTAGTATTTATTATACAGGAATCCACACCTGGAAGAGCGGATATAGTAGATGAGTTGGAGGAGGTGCAAGCGAACCTCTGTCTCGCCTGAAAAGACTGTTTGGGTCCTTGGATGGAGTCGAGGGGGGAGGTATAGGGACAAGTGTTGCATCTCCCGTGGTTGCAGGGGAAAGTACCTGAGGAGGGTGTGGTTTGGGTGGGAAGGGACAAGTTGACAAGGGATTTGCGGAGGGAACGGTCTCTGAGGAAAGCAGAAAGGGGTGGAGATGGGATGTGCGGCTGGTAGTGGGATCCTGTTGGATTATAAAGCATCCATACCAGTAAAAAAGAATGTGCACTTTATTTGAACATTGAGATGAACACAATATTTCATATATGTTAACTAGACTGCTTATAAATATCACAACAACTTCTTCAGAGCTTGGTTTGTCCTGTGGTTGCGTGTGAGGATAAGAAGTACTCATGGTTGAGGCAAGTATAATGCTAAATGCAAAGTGGTTGGTGTTTTCGGGACTATGAACAGTTAGATGTTTACCAATGTTAACTGACACTGCTTGATGGCAGGTGTTGCAGGCTCCAGCATGTATAGCAAGAGATTTAAAGTCCCCATTGTTCTCAAAACTTTACAACAGTTGTTCATTCCTATTTCTTTATATTATTTTGGTCTTTCTGAAATAATTTCATCTTGCTGTGTATATTGCTCTCTGCTCTAAAAACGTTCCCAAATGATAGTTTGCATCCCCTGCAAATAGACCGCTTCCCGGAGCTCCCGCAACGCGACTTCTCCAGCCCGTGTCGCGGGGTTGGAACGACCCGGAGCGGGGCCGTACATCGCCCGGCACGGCTTCATGGCCGTGGGACATTCCAGCGCCCGCCGGGAGCTCCAACATTGTGACTTTTAGACCGGGAGCGGGGCCGTAAATCGCCCGGCACGGCCTAAAATGGCCGTGGGACTTAGCATCGCCCACCTGGGGCTTGGACATCGGGAGAGAAATGGAGAACAGGGGAGAGAAAAGACTTTGCCTTCCATCACAGTGGGTTCACTGTGATGGATGTTTGTGTGAATTAAATTGTGTGTCTGTCTGTAGGAAATTGTCTTTGTTTGTATGGCTGTGGAAACGGAATTTCGTTTGAGCCTCACTGAGGCTCAAATGACAATAAATTGTATTGTATTGTATATGGGTAGCTTGGCATTCAGTAATGAGAATATCACAAGAATCAGTGCTGGTTACTCAGCTATTTACAAAATCAACATCTCTAACTTCAAGTAACCTCTGCCTTCCTTATCTCTCCATCCCTCCCTCACCCAAGTCACACCAGCTTCTCGTTCTCACCTAGCAAACAGCCACCAATGACCTGTTTCCTTTATCATTGTTACTTTTTTGCATATCTTTCATTCATTTGTTCTATATCCCTCTACATCCATCTATATTTCTCGTTTCCCTATCCTCACTAGTCTAAAGAAGGGTCACGACCAAAAATGTCACCTATTCCTTCTCTCCAGAGATGTCTATCTTCGGTTGTGTCTATCTTCGGTTTTAACCAGCATCTGCAGTTCCTACAAAGTATTGTCTTAGTGGGTGACTTTAACTTCCCCAATATTGGCTGGGACTTGCTAAATGCCAAAGGCTTGGACGGGATAGAATATGTGAGGTGTATCCAAGAAGGTTTCTTGAAACAGTAGGTGAATAGTCCAATCCGAGAAGGGAACATACTGGGCCTTGTGTCAGGAAATGAGCCTGGCCAGTAGACTGGTGTTACAGTTAGAGCATTTTGAGCATAATAATCACAAATTCAGAAAGATTTAAAGTTGCTTTGAATTAAGTTGCTAGAAGGCTGGATCTTGCCAGAAGATACTAAATTGGAGTAGGGCAAACTACAACGCTATTGGGCATGAGCTCAGGAGGGTACATTCTGAGCAGTTGTTATTGGGTAAGTCCACATCTGACATATGTCCACATTTGGGAGTCGTTTATAGGCCAGTTGATCGAAGATCAAAACTGGCATGTTCCAGTGAGGAGGAGGGATAAGAATGCTAGAGTCAAATGAATTTGAATGACCAAAGAGGTTGTAATTTGTTCAAAAAGATAAAGGAAGCTCATGCAAGGTTTAAGAGGATAAAATCCTCTTCATGGCCTTTGATGTATATAAAGAAAGGAAGAAAGAACCCAAGCGGGTGATGAAAAGGGGTTAGGAATTGCTTTGGCAAGTAGGAATAAAGATATCCATTTTCATGGTGCGTTGCACAAGAGGGCTGTAAATATCATGGGTGTGGGCCACCCTGTCTATTGCCTTTTCTCCCTTCTGGGGAAACTTGCAGAAGCTCAAAAGACTGGACTTAAGAACAGCTTTTTCCCCACTGAAAGCAAACTATTAAATTAATCACCTCTGCCACCCCTTTCCTGGAGATCCTGCCTCTTAGTTTTTACTCTATTTTGGTTATTCCATTATTGTACTTCACTATTTTATTTTTATTTTTGCACTATTTAACATTACACCACAATCTTTGCAACATTCTGCTTTTTTGCACTTGCTTATTGTTGTATTGATAAAAAGATTAAATGAGAACTTACCATTTGAAATTTGATCTATATTTTATGAGAAGTTGGAGTGCGAGACTTCGTGAAGAACCCGCCAGCCCCCATGCACATCAATCTTCAAAGCAACAGTATGAAACCACAGACCACTTGCACCAAATTAAACTATAGAAAGATTAATAACGCTATACTTACCGAATGATCTTTATGAGATTCAGGGTTGGGGGTGGAGGGCACGTAGTCTCTCACTCCAACTTCTCATAAAATAAAGATCAAACTTCAAACGGTAAGTTCTTGTTTAATCTTTCTATTTTATATCGAAGTCTCGTGAGAGACTGCATGAAGACTTCGAAGCTCTGTGGTTTCATGCAGTAAACCAATCTATGAAAACACTAAACAGATAAACCTTAAATGGTAGAAAACACATGGGCCATTAACAACATGATGCTAACTTTACATACATGTACATCGCCCTTAATTGGACCACAGTCCCAATTGCCTTTGTGTTAGACAATAGTTCATGCAACACTGTTCAGAATTCTATCTGCAACCGTCCAGACATGTTCAATGAAATGTTATAACTTGTGAAAGTGCGCTTATCCAAGCCTCCTGCTGTTGCAAGAAAGTGATCAAAGGGGAATATCCATTCTATTGGCTGCTGACGAGACAGCTGCCCTGGTAGAGTGAGACTTGAAATGATTTGTATTCACTCCTGCTTTCAGCTGCTTACACTCTATCCATCATGAAATAGTCTGCACCAACAATCTCTTGTGAAACTATTATGTAACTATGAAGAAACTTTTCTTTCATCTCACAGGTTCTTAGTAACCTCAGTGTACCTTTTCACATAATAAACATCCCCCAATCTCTGATCTGGTGGTATGCTGTCAACTCCAACTTGTACCCAACCCTGCACGTTTTACTTTATGAGTTCATTCACATAAAATGTTCCCCTCTTGTCAGATATGACCGAGAGATCCAGATGGAGTTTGTATACTGTGCTCTTCGTGCTGAAATCAGTGTCATAAGCATGACTAATTTAAGAATAACTACTCCAACATTTGGGATACAGCTGATGATAATCTGCATAAAAATTTATACTGATTACACATTCCACACTACTTTGTATCTAGGCTTTAGAGTGTTCATATAAAAGACACCTTCCATAACCTTAGTCAACAGTGGGTGAGAGCCAATCAGTTATTGTTCCACTTATAGTACTAGATACAACAACAAAGCAGTACGAGCAGTGTTAATTGAGCTATAACATACTCGCTTCTCTTAAACCCAAACTGAAAGAAAACCACAAACCTCTGCTACTTCTGTTTAAAAGTAGCTCACATGTGTCTCTTCACAAAACTTTCCATACAACCATGTAGTGATAGATGCACGAGTAATAGGTCACCGCTCGTGTCTTCGAGCAAATATAGGAGCTTCTTTCAGCGGACTTATTTACAATGGAAGCCATGGTTGAGTAGGCCAATTTGGCACTTCTATAATTCATGTTGCTTCGTCTTGAATTATCTTTGGAGGCATCTACTGATAAATACCCTGAGTCTTATCTGTGGGTAGGGTCCGAGACATCTGCAGAGTTTATGACAAAACCTAATTAGATAATGCCGGCTCCAATATGGATTTTCCTGGATGAATAACAAACCCTAGATATTATAGAAGCGCCTTGGTTGCTGAAACAGCTAACTCTGTGACACCTGATCTCTTCCCCACAATGAGCATGTCCTCTATAAACTCCATGACAAAATGCCTTTTAGATCTGAGTAGGGCAGCATTGACTTTAGAATCTTTGTAAATGGCCTAGGGCTGAAGTCATCCCCTTAGGTAGAGCCTAAAATTGCCACATCTGGCCTTGCCAAATAAACCTCAGACATATCCTGTTGTTCTCATGTGTTGATATGGAAAAGTTTGCATCTTCGAGATCGATTGAGGCCGTAAAGCAATCCTCTGTACTCGGCTATTTTGCTGAATGAAAATTATCCATCTTAAAATGGTTATTCTAAGCACATGTTCAGACTAGCCAAATCCTAGAATGATTTAGCATCCTCCAATATTCTTCAACCTTGAGAGGATATTAGAAATATACCCCTCTTGTTCATGTGCAGACTGCTCATCCTTTTGTCTGTTTGAAATTTCTCTGTTTCAACTTGGATAACCATAGTTTCTCACTCTTGTGGGCAGCCTGATAACCTCAAGCGTAGATGTTGAGACAGTGCTTCCCTGGCCAATATGATCCATTTGGACAGTCAGTTTCAAGTAGGTCTACCCTGAACCAGGGTAGACACGCTGCTCCTTCTGGAAGCTTTCAGAGGTTGCTGTGCAGGCCACGCTGTCAGCGTCTCTGAGCCCGGTTCCAACAAGCTGCTCCATTTTGGAACTTTCAGAGGTTGCTGTGCAGGCCGCCCTGCCAGCGTCTCTGAACCAGGGTCGCCAACCTGCTCTTTTTCAGAGCCAGTGGAAGGTACTAGACAGAATATGCTGCCAGTGTTTCCGAGCACGGGTCGCCAGGCTGCCCCATTTCGGAGATTTCACGGAGGTTAGTAAGCAGTCCTTACCTGCCAGCATCTCCGAGGCCGGGTCGACCTCCTTATCGAAGCTTCAGCGTAGTTCCTTTTGCATGCCATGCCTGTTCCCATCTTCGGCCCCACGCTTGCCAAACTGCTCCCTTTCGGAGCTTTAAATGGACATTGCTGTGCAGGTCGCGCATGCCAGCGTCTCTGAGCCCATTGAAACAGGCTGCTCCTTCGGAGCCTTGGTGGAGCTTACTGTGCAGGTCGCGCCTGCCAGTTTACTCCGAGGCTGGCCACCTGCTCCCTTTCGGAGCCTCAACGGTGGTAGCTGTACAGGCCGCGCCTGTCAGCCTCTCCGAGCCCGCTACATCTATTTTCGGCGCCAGCGGGTCGTTCCTGAAAGAAAAACGCCTTACCTGCCGGAGCATTTTCAAATAGCTCCGTATCCCGTGCCATGCGTCGACGTATTAACGCACATGCGGGCTGGCGGGTTCTTCACGCACTTTCACGAGACTTCGATATAAAATTGTACTGTTAAAGGGCAAAAGTCATAGGAGCAGAATTAAGCCATTCAGCCCATCATGTCTACTCCCCCTTCAATAATGGCTGATCTATCCCTCTCAACCCCATTCCCCTGCCTTCTCCAAGTAACCATTGACACCCTGACTAATCAAGAACCTGCCAATCTGAATAGACAATAGGTGCAGGAGTAGGCCATTTGGCCATCATGGCTGATCATCCCCAATCAGTACCCCGTTCCTGCCTTCTCCCCATATCCCCTGACTCCGCTATTTTTAAGAGCCTTATCTAGCTCTCTCTTGAAAGCATCCAGAGAACCTGCCTCCACCGCCCTCTGAGGCAGAGAATTCCACAGACTCACCACTCTCTGTGAGAAAAAGTGTTTCCTCGTCTCGGTTCTAAATGGCTTACTCCTTATTCTTAAACTGTGGCCCCTGGTTCTGGACTCCCCCAACATCGGGAACATGTTTCCTGCCTCTAGCGTGTCCAAGCCCTTAACAATCTTATATGTTTCAATGAGATCCCCTATCATCCTTCTATACTCCAAGGTGTACAAGCCCAGCTGCTCCATTCATTCAGCATATGACAGTCCCCGCCATCCTGGGAATTAACCTTGTAAAACTATGCTGCACTCCGTCAATAGCAAGAATGTCCTTCCTCAAATCAGAATGTCCTTCCTCAAATCTCTGCTTTAAAATTGCCCAAAGACATGCCCTCCGCAGCTCTCTCCAGCAATGAATACCACAGCTTCACCACCCACTGGCTAAAGAAATTCCTTCTCACATTTCTAAAGGTATGTCCTTTTATTCTAAGGTTGTGTCCTCTGGTCCTCACCACATCCACTCTATCCAGACCTTTTATTATTTGTTAACTTTCAATGAAATCCCCCCTCATCTTTCTAAACTCCAGCGAGTACAGGCCCAGAGCTGTCAGACGCTTATCACACGTTAACCTGTGATCCCTGCCTAAACCACAGAACCCTCTTCTCCACAGTGGGCAACCTCCTCAAGTCTCGAGCAAACACTCTCCCTACCTCTACTCCGGTTCTCTGCAACTCATTCCTCCACTTTTTCGCAAATAAAATCAGCACCATCTATCAATCTTTATCCCCTGTACCCGACTCCCCAGCATCTACTCCAACACCTACCAAGGCCCCTCATTTCAACAACTCCACTGACCTCCTTACCCCTCCTCCACACTGTTTCCTCTCCCAGTTTGACCTGGTCACCCCTATTGAAATCTCCAAACTCATCAGCTCTTCCAAACCCACTACCTGCTCCCTCGACCCTCTCCCCACTCCCATGCTGAAGTCCTGCCTCCCCGTTCTCTGCCCCTACCTCACTAATCTCTTCAACTCCTCATTGTCCCCTCCGCTTTCAAAACTGCTGCTGTCACACCAATCTTAAAGAAACCTGGTCTTGATCCCTCCTCTCTCATTAACTATCGCCCAATCTCAAACCTCCCCTTTCTTTCAAAAACCCTGGAGCGTATATCGTTGCGTCGCAACTTCATTCCCACCTCCTTGCGTATAACCTACTTGAACCCCTCCAATCTGGCTTTCGCCCCCTCCATAGCAGAAACTGCTCTCCTCAAAGTCCTCAACGACCTCCTCACCTCTGCTGACACTGGTTCCCTCATCATCCTCATCCTCCTCGACCTGAGCGCAGCCTTCGATACAGTGAACCACAACATCCTGCTCACCAGACTCAAAGACCTCGGTATTGAAGGCTCTGCACTCAGATGGCTCCGTTCCTACCTTTCCAACAGATCCCACTTCATCTCTCTCCACAACCACACCTCTGCTACAGCCACTCAAGGCGTTCCCCAAGGCTCCGTACTCGGCCCCCTCCTCTTCATCATCTACATCCTCCCCCTTGGTCAGATACTCCGCCACTTCAACCTGGACTTCCACTGTTACGCCGATGACACCCAGATCTACCTCGGCACCAAATCCCCCCACAACCCCCGCCCTCTCCCATATCAACTCCTGTTTGTCAGCTATAAAAACCTGGATGCAACATAACTTCCTCAAACTCAACAGCGATAAGACAGAATTCCTCCTCATAGGCTCCAAAGCCACACTCAGCAAAATCAATAACCCCACTCTCACCATCGACGGCACCACTGTCTCCCCATCTCCCAAGGCCCGCAACCTTGGCGTGATCTTTGATTCCACCCTCTCCCTTGAGCCTCACATCCGCCATGTCATTAAAACCTCCTTCTTTCATCTCCGCAACATCGCCAACCTCAGACCCTCTCTCACACCTCCCGCTGCTGAAAGACTCATCCATGCCTTCATCTCCTCCCGACTGGACTATTGCAACTCACTTCTCCTTGGCATCAGCTCCACCTACATCAACCGACTCCAACTGGTCCAGAACGCAGCCGCCCGACTCATCACCCACACCAAATCCTGGCATCACATCACTCCAATCCTCAAACAACTTCACTGGCTTCCCATCTCCCACCGGATCACCTACAAAATCCTGATCCTCACCTACAAAGCCCTCCACCATCTGGCCCCCCCATATCTCACTGACCTCCTCTCCCCCTACCAACCCTCACGGTCCCTCAGATCCACATCAGCCGGTCTCCTCTCCATCCACAAGTCCAACCTCCGCAGTTTTGGGGACAGAGCCTTCTCCAGGGCAGCTCCCAGGCTCTGGAACTCCCTCCCCCAACTGATCCGCAATTCCGTGTCCCTCACCATCTTCCAGGCCCTGCCTCAAGACCCATCTCTTCACCTCTGCCTATCCTTAGCCCCACGTCCCCCTCCCTTTTCATCTGTGCATTAATTGCCTCATATTGTGTTTTGAATTGTATTCTGTCTTTACTTTGTGTACTATTCATGTCTCTACTATTTATTTCATTCCCCTTACATGTTTTTCCTCTACCTGCTAAATTTTTGTAAGGTGTCCTTGAGACTCTTGAAAGGCACCCATAAATAAAATGTATTATTATTAATAACCTAATCATCCCCAGGATCATTCTTGTAAACCTCTGGACCCTCTCTAAAGCCAAGACATCCCTCCTCAGATATGGGCCCAAAACTGCTCACCATACTCCAAATGCAGGCTGACCAGCACCTTATTAAGCCACAGCATTACATCCCTGCTTTTGAATTCTAGTCTTCGTGAAACGAATGTTAATAGTAAGATTAAACGAGAACTTACCAGTTTGAAGTTTGATCTTTATTTTATGAGGAGTTACGATGAGGGATTACGTGAAGAAGGCCCGTTCAGCCGCACGTGTGTCAATCTTCAAAGCAGCGGTGTGAAATCACAGATAATAATAGTGACTGAAGTATGATAGTAAGATGAAAGAAGACTAGAACTACCAGATGATCTTAATGAGGGCTGGGAGCGGAGGGCACGTAATCCCTCATCGTAACTCCTCATAAAATAAAGATCAAACTTCAAACTGGTAAGTTCTCGTTTAATCTTACTATTTTACTTCGGAGTCACCTGAGTGACTACGTGAAGATTTCAAAGCTCTGTGATTTCATGCTGTGAGAAACAAGTCTACACAACCACAACTGCCTCATTGACAAATGAGGGAAAACATTCATAATGCATACAGTCATGACATAGATTTAAATATGCTGATGCTGTTAGATAAGCAATAACAATAGTCACATCTCTCACCCGGATGGAACCTATAACAGAACATAAAATAAATTGAGAAATACCTCTGGTCTGGCAACGGGTTATTATAACATGTTTGAAATATTGTTAGTTTGACCACACTACAGCCATTAGGATGTGGTCCAGCGGAACGTAATTAACCCTTGCTGCTGCTGTTATAACAGCCCTGGTTGAGCGAGATCCGGATCAGTATCTACTCCTGCATACCTCAACTCCATTTTAACTCCTGACAAGATCTGAGCAGATAGGTTCTTATAACGTCTTTTGTAACTAACAATCGTAGTTAGCTCAGAGTCTCACAGGCTCTTGGTGACCTTGACGTATTGTTGTATATGTGTGTCCCCACATAACGAAAAATCCTTGGGTATGTCTTGAACTATTTTGAGACCTGACACCCCTACTGCTCTGCTTAAATTAATTATAGCATAAAATACTATGCATATCTTTGCAAATGTAATCATCCTCACCTGTCACAATAATGTAGCGAGTGACCTTTTGCGCTAACCAGCCCCAGGAGGATAACTACCTAATGAGGTCCGATCAAAGCTAAGAATGTAGCTAGAACCCCCTGGTTAAAATAGTGTTACACAATGTCAATCTCCCATGCTGCATTGTACTTGTCCTGGGAAACCAGTGTAACAGATATCCTTTACTAACTCGATATCCGAGGTGAACCCAACAACTTGGACCTCGTTAGCCTCATCATAACAATGCCTTCAATATCTCTGATGATCATTGTACATGGAAAACCCTATGAAATCAGTTTGATCACCCTTCTTTCATAATGAACAGGCCACGCCTGCCATCATTTCGAGTCTGCTCTGAACGGCAACTCTGGCTCGTTTAGATAATTCTCACATGTCCCAAGACAACTCTTGCCATAATTCTGACCTTGCGTTGAAAGACAATTCCCCATATCTCCGAGCCTGTCTCTAAGGCAACCTGGCTAAAATACTGGACCTGGCTCAACACTCTTCTGGCCAAATTCCAACCTTATTGGAATACTAGTATTGTCCAGTTACCTGGTTAAAATGCCTCTGAGTAGATGACAATGTCTCAATCATTTGTGTATTGCACAACCAATTGTAAATCTTACCAACTTGTTCGTGGTCAATTAGTTGTAGAGTAACTCTGGTCAGCTTAATGCTGCTACCAGCTTCAGTGAACCGCTTCCTGCCGATGAAGCCGTGGGTGCATTTCCCCTAAACTATGAATCCTTACTCGTCCTTCAGGTTTTGCCTGTGGAATAGGCCTTACCTGAATAGAAGATTCGGCGCGTGGCTCTAACGTCCCCTGATAGCGGTATTCACTGCATTGTGTTGGGATGGCAACCTTGCTGCCAGGAATTGTACCTCTGACATGTGCCCTTCATCCCTTGAGGTATGCTCCACGCTATACCCTCAGCCTCGGCATCAGATTACACTGACCCGGCATGTTCTGCTCTTCCATAAGGGAGACATTAAGCAGCCCTACTACAAGGCGCTGCTGGCATGGCCTCTCCAACAGGCCCACCCTTCAGGGTCAGAAAATGCCCCGGTAAGCTCACCTCCATGAGGGAGACATCATTGCAGCCCTTCTACAGGTGCTGCTGCCATACATTTAAGCAGCCCTATACAAGGCGCTGCTGACAAGGGCTCCCCATCTGCCCAACACTGCCATATCTCCTGATGTTAGGGTGTATCTATCTTGAGCCTCCTTCAATAAGGCTCCATCCTGGCCAACTTCTACATTATTAATTTTACCGGAAGGGAACCATCCCGGCACCAGGACTGACCACTTGGGTCGATTTACCCCATATCTTGGGGACCTCTGTGGTCTGGGCACCGCATAGCTGGTAGATTTCCCCTCCCCCGGGAATCCCAGCAGACTTATATATTACCGGAGGGAAACCCCTACCGGCACCATGGCTGACCGTTCCGGTCCGTTTGACCCCTTACCTGGGGACCCCTGCAGTCTGCAAGCCGCATAATTACTGGATTCCCCTACCCGGAAACCCCAGCCTCTATATGTATATCGGGGAAGTCCTCCCGGCACAAATATTTATATCGGGGTAAACCTCTCCCGACTCCCGGTCTTCTGGAGGTCCCCTCCACGGGAACCACAGCATAAATATTTATCTTGGAGGGAAAACCCCTCCCGACTCCCGGTCTACTGGAGGTCCCCTCCACGGGAACCCCAGCATTAACATTCATATTGGAGGGAAAAAGCCCTCCCGGCACCCGCCTACTGGAGGTCCCCTTCCCCGGGAACCCCAGCATAAATCTTTATTATCGGAGGGAAAACCCCTCCTGGCACCCGGCCTACTGGAGGTCCCCTCCCCAGGAACCCCAGCGTCTGTGCCTATCGGAGGGAAACTCTCCCAGCACCCGGAGCGCCTAGAAGCCACTGACCACCCGTCAGCAACGACTTCCACGACACCCGACAACCCAGCTACCCGCTCTTGGCGGCAAGAACCGGGGTTTCCCCACAGCCCATAGCTGGTTCCCTCGTCGGGCCTTGCGAATCCTCCAGCAGGAAACCTCTGGAACAAGAGGTTCCTGCAGGGAATAAAACAGGTAAGAAAACCAAGCTTACCTGAGTTTAACTTTTACTCTTGCTGCTCCAAGCGGCCGCCTGCACCAACGCGTCTGACGTAATGACGCACGTGCGGCTGAACGGGCCTTCTTCACGTAGTCACTCACGTGACTCCGAAGGAATACATTGCATTTGTCTTCCTGACCACCGATTCAACCTGCAAACTAACGTTTTGAGAATCCTGCGCCAACTCTCCAAAGTCCTTTAGCTCCTCCAATTTCTGAATCCTCTCCCCATTCAGAAAAATGTTTACGCATTTATTCTTACTTCCAAAGTCCATGACCATGCGCTTCTTTATTCTATATTCCATCCATCACTTCTTTGCTCACTCTCCCAACCTGTCATCGTTCTTCTGCAGACTCCATGCTTCCCTCTACACTACCTGTGCCCTCCCACATATCTTTGTATCATCCACAAACTTGGCCACAACGTTATCAATTCCATCATCCAAATCGGTATTATACAACGTAAAAAGTACCGAACCCAACACTGACCCCTGCGGAACACCGATAGTCATTGGCAACCAACCAGAAAAAGCCCCCTTTGTTATAACTCTGCCTTCTGTCATTCAGCCAATCTTCTATCCATGCCAGTATCATCCCTCTAATACCATCAGCTCAAGGTATTATCAAGTCATCAAATTTATTGTCATATGAACGTATAATAGTGAGATACAAGCATAATAAAAATCTTACTTGCATTAGCATCACATGCATATGGATTCAGACAAAATACAAAGCATAAATTTTACAAAACTGAAAAGAAAATACTGCAAGAACGAGACATTAGTACAAAACTGTCAGAAAACAAGTCCATGTAGGGAAAGAGGTTTTAAATATAGAGATACCGCATGGATCCAAGGCGTTCCATTGCTGATATAAGAATGGGATTGAGCAAACCTCAAAGTGCTAGAGGAACTCAGCAGGTCAGACATCATCTGTGGAGGGAATGGACAGGTGACGTTTTGAGTCAGGACCCTTCGTATGTTTGATCAGACTGAAGAAGGTTCATGACCTGAAACATCATCCCCCTCCACAGAATCTGTCTAACCCACTGAAGCATTTTGTGTTTTGCTTCCAGCATCTGCAGTTTCTTGTGTCCCTAGGATTAAGGATGTATTGATTGGTTCTAGAACCTGATAGTTGCATGAAAGTATCTACTTCTAAAGCTGGTGGTGTGGGATTTCAGGCTTCTGTACCTCCTTCCTTATGCTAGCAGTGAGAAAGGGGCATGGCATGGATCGTGGGTATCCTTGATAAATGCCACCTTCTTGAGACTGCTGCGTGTAGATGCTGTTGATGGTGAGGAGTGCTGTAACCATGATGGACTGCGGTCAGTCCACAACTCTATGAGATTCCTGTGAACAAGAAATGTTGCTGCACTCTGGTGAGTCTGACAATAAACTAATCTGAATCGTATTTTCTTTTGTGTAGGAAGGAACTGCAGTTGCTGGTTCAAACCGAAGATAGACACAAAAAGCTGGAGTAACTCAGTGGGTCAGACTGCATCTCTGGAGAAAAGGAATAGGTGGCGGTTTGGGTCTCGACCTACTCGTTTCTCCAGAGATGCTGTCTGACCCATTGAGTTACTCCAGCTTTTTGTGTCTATATCTTATTTTCTTTTTGTAGCTCAAGCAATTCTCTATACAGAATGCATTTTAGGTCAATTTGTTAGTCTACTATTCTTAATCATTACTAAATTCATAACCTCTAGTTTGGCTCATCAAAAATTCCAGCATGGCAATCATAACATCTCTTTTCCGTAAAGTTTTCAATCTGTTTTCGGGAATTATAGCACCTGTTGGTTGTCTTCTGGGTCAATTGTAACTGAATGGGAAGCACCTGTTTGGCAAAAAAACTCTTTCCTGTCTTCTCATTGCTTTAGTCTCCAGACATTTCAGGAATGCACATTCTTGTTTTTAATTAATTGTAAGCTGTCGTCTTCCTGCACACCAGACAATTACATAAACAGACTTATTATAGCATAAGAGATAAAATTTTCATTTTGGTAAACAGACTTATTGTTTATTTGACTATAACTTTAAATAGGACATTAAAAGTAAGTTGAATGCAGTACCTCCATTGATGCATTCACAATTACGTGAATCCAAACTTTACAGTCAACATGATCATTAAATCTTTTGTATCTGGAAATTAACTAAGATTTAAAAAAGCAATATTGAAAGATCTTAAAGCCCTGTCTCACGGTAGGAGCTGACCCACGAGGTACCCCGAGTGAAAGACTCGTGGTTGTGTTCGAGATCCCAAGTGTATGATCAAGAGTTTAACCGAGTTCCCATGGGTATGACAAGTTTGCCGTTTTCTGCGATGTTCCAAGTTCGTCTCCCGAGTTACTAAGTTCCTCTCCCGAGTTACTCTTGAGTAACTACCAGGTTAGTGGGAGATGGTGGCGGAAATATTGAATGGAACACAAGCCTTGCTGAACTGTAGACTCTGCAGAAACCTGGTGGGTATGAGAGGTTTAGAGGGATAGAGGCCAAATGTGAGACGAGGTCATCCCTCAGCCTCCTGCACTGCAAAGAAAATAAAACTCAAACCTATCCACCTTCTTCTTGCAACCCAAGCCCTCCAGGAAGAACCTAGCTTGGCATGAACAAGTTGGACCGAGGGGGCGGCAAATTCATTGCGAAATTCGATTTAATAACAACCGCAAGATTTTAAACGGGAAGCTTGCGCATTCGTGTGAATGAAGCCTGTTAGTGGGCGGGCAGTGTGTAAAAGGCAAGCAAGATGGATAACAATACCATGGGACAAACTGGAGTCATACATAAACAATAAAGAATAGGGAGCTTTCACGGCAGTCGGGTCACGACCCATGACCCGTACTGTTGCTACGCTACTCCAAATGGATTACACGCGATGAACTGCACGTAGGCACTTACCATTGTTTCCAGCGTAGCGGGCCCGTTAATACCCGCTGAAATGGTCAATTTTTGCGCTGTAAATAATTATGGAAATCTGGATAAGCGTGAGAGACATTTAGCATACTTCAGAATTCCAAAAGTGAGGAGAAATGACGGTAGATAGAAGCGAGAGCTGAAGGGGACAACAACAGCCAGAGTGCTTGGCGAACATTGGCCGTTTGCTCACTGCATTTCATCAACAGTAAGGCATTATTTGTGTTTTTGTCATTACTTGTACCTCTCCATTGTACCGGCTTCCTGAAGCCTGAGCAAGAAGCGGCCGTCCCTCGACTGGGTCGAGTCCCCACACCGGGCTCTCCTGTAGTGTTGAAGCATGTGGGAAGGAACTGTAGATGCTGGTTTAAGCCCACGAGGAGAGAGAAATAGCCGGAGTAACTCAGCGGGACAGACAGCATCTCTGGAGAAAAGGACAAGCAGGGTCTCGACCCAAAACATCACCTATTCCTTCTCTCCAGAGCTGCTGCCTGATCTGCTGAGATACTTCAGCACTTTGTGTCTATCTTCTGTACCTCATGCTTGAGCAGGTGAAGGATGGAGCGAACGGCCCTTCCCCCCCCCCCCCCCCCAGTTTGTATACTAATCTCTTATGTGGGACCTTGTCGAAAGCATTCTGAAAGTCCAGATATAACACATATATTGTCGAGACCCTTCTTGTCCTTTTCTCCAGAGATGCTGTCTGTCCCGCTTAGTTACTCCGGCTTTTTCTCTCTCCTCGTGAGTTTAAACCAGCATCTGCAGTTCCTTCCCACACGCTTCAACACTACAGGAGAGCCCGGTGTGGGGACTCGACCCAGTCGAGGGACGGCCGCGTCTTGCTCAGGCTTCAGGAAGCCGGTACAATGGAGAGGTACAAGGCTGCCATGGTCCTTGGAGCACTCGGGAATGCCATGGGCTATTATAACGTTACGGGTCACGGGTGCAACAAAGCTGGATTCAAGTCTGAGTCCGCATTCAAGTCTGCATCCAAGTCTGATTTATCAGCAGAGATAGACATAATGGTTTTAAAACCATTTTAGTGGAGGGCTCCATTCGATGCGCTCATGCACATGGCGACCGCCGAAGCTTTGGTTAGTGGTGAGTTTTTTATTCTCGAGTCCTATTCTTTATTGTTTATGTATGACTCCAGTTTGTCCCATGGTATTGTTATCCATCTTGCTTGCCTTTTACACACTGCCCACCCACCAACACGCTTCATTCACACGAATACATGACACACATAATCCTCGCGAGTTGTGAACTTAATGCTGCCTGCCCGCTGAGTTAAAGAGTTCCCACGGTAGACTCACGATAAACTAAGGTAAACGCCCGGGCCACTACGTTCTTACAACGAGTTAAAATGTTTCAATTCTGAACCACAAGAGTAAATTTGACTCGTGGAAAACTTTAACCATGTTTGATTTTTTTCAAGAGTTGACAAGTTTCACGGGTACCTGCCGTTAGCGCCACGAGTCTCTAAGTTGCGTCCACGAGTTCTGACGTTACAGCTACGTTAATCGTACGTTATTACCACGAGTTTTAACTCGGGGTACCTCGTGTGTCAACTCGCACCGTGAGACAAGGGTTGAATGCATCTTGAGTGACGCAGCGGGTGGAGTTGCTGCCTCACAGCGCCAGAGTCCTGGGAAACGGGTGCCATCAGTGTGGAGTTTGCAAAGTCTCCCTGTGACCATGTGGGTTTCCTCTGGGTCCTCTGTTTTCCTCCCACATTCCCAAGATCTTTAGGTTAATTCACCTCTGAAAATTGTCCCTAATGTGTAATATAGAACTAGTGTACAGGGTGAGCACTGGTCGGCACTTGATGGGCTAAAGAGCCTGTTTCCATGCTTTATCTCTAAACTACTGCATTGGAATGGCTTATCGGTTCACAGAGGTTTTAAGCAGATTCTACCAATCCAATTTCTTCCAATGACAAGTTAAGTTTTCAATTTATTAAACAATGAACTTATGCTAATAGTTTTAAAGCAACAACAACAGGAAATTAACAATATAAAATATGGATAATAAATAAAGCAAAAACTAAAAAATAAATTGATAGGCACCATTGTTGTGCATTTCAGGCAGTGCTCTTGCTCACCTGTGTCTAATGATGATTCAGATATCTCAGCCAGGACTCTTGCAATTTCCTCTCTTGTATCCCGCAGTCCCAGGAGATTTTTCTACCTTCATAAATCTTGGGATCCCCAGCACCTCCTCAACTATAATATGGAGTGGCCTTAAGACATCTTCATTAATTGGAGATGTTATGCATGAAAAATGCGTTATTTATAGATTTCTTTAAACACTGTAGCTATTTAGGGTGGCGCAACAATAGAGTTGCTGCCTTACAGCGCCAGAGAACCAGGTTCGATCCTGACTATGGGTGCTGTCTTTACGGAGTTTGTATGTTCTCCTCGTGACCTGCGGGGGTTTTCCCCAGTTCCCTCCCACACGCCATAGACATCCTGGTTTGTAAATTAATTGGCTTGGTATACTGTAAATTGTCTCTAGTGTGTGTAGGGGTGTTAATGTGCAGGGATGACAGGTCGGCATGGACTTGCATGGCCGTCCGAAGGGGGGGGTGCGTTGAGTGCGACCACACCCCTTTTTTCCCCCCCAGAGTAAGAAAAAATACTGAGGAAAAAAATAAAAATCGGAGCGCACTCAGCGTTTCCACTTTGCCTGAAATTCTGGTTCCGGCCGCTGGATGATTTGGGAGAAGAGAAAAAAAATGCGACCATCCGCGCCTGCGCGGTTGGGGAAGTGACGCAAAATGACGCCGCCTCTCCGTGCGTGCGCAGTGGGCCCGGGCGGGATCAGGCTGCCATTTGTACTCCACACATTGAGGTCGATGCCTCACGTCTACTCCAGGTAAGTAGTCGAATATTGCGTTGCAGGCGTCGGCGTCGGAGCCTCGCCAACGGCCAGCCTGGCGACCAGGAGACCGTTTTCCCGTCGCCGGGCGGGAGTGGCTGAATCTTAACCCAGCGGCTATAACCCCAACACCAGATGGCGCTGCGGCGGGGGCCCGCTCCCCTCGCCTCCCCCCGCCGCCAGGGCCCAAGCCATCTTCCGCCCACGCCACCCCCGCTGACCCCTGCTGGGCCCACGCCACCCCCGTTGAACCCCGCTGGGCCCATGCCACCCCCGCTGGGCCCCCACTGACCCCCCGCTGGGCTCACGCC
Organism: Amblyraja radiata; assembly: GCF_010909765.2. Classification (NCBI taxonomy): domain Eukaryota; kingdom Metazoa; phylum Chordata; class Chondrichthyes; order Rajiformes; family Rajidae; genus Amblyraja; species Amblyraja radiata. Next base: position 42,349,191 of record NC_045959.1, read on the forward strand.
ACACCAGCTGGGCCCATGCCACCCCCGCTGGGCCCACGCCACCACCACTGATCCCTGCTGTACCCCCACTGACCCCCCGCTGGGCCTACGCCACCCCTGCTGGGCCCACGCCACCTGGGGCAGAGTACCAAAGAGGGAGGGTGTGGGTGAAAGTGGAAATATTGGCTGAATTAGTGACTAAGAATAGGGAGTCAGAGATGGTGGTCGGAGGCTTGGAAATTATGACCGTTGTATTCATCAGATAGCTTGTTGTTCTGTTCGCTCCTTCAAGTCATTGTACCTGTCCTTTCATCATAAATTAAGACTCTCGCACCCATTACTTTGTTCAATTTCCCAATTTGAGGAAACCCAACTGACATGGGCCAAAAATATAATTCACATTAAAATATGGGTATGCACCCTCCTGGTAAGAGTTTACCAATGAACTCCCTCCTGAGGTTAGATTGTTAGCACAACCTATCTGATCTGCAGCTACCCATGTCTGAAAGATTAATTTATTCTCCATAAACGGGCTGCATTTCTGTCAGCTTCTACTCCTTTTGACTAAAAGCAAACTGATAACAAAATGGTTAAATGACAAATCAAATATTGCGTGGCGCCTGAAATTTTCCACACAACTGCAAATGGTTTGTGGTTCTTTTCCACCACCCCTGCAGCTGTGTAAACAGGATTTTGCTTTATGGGTCTCTCTATCTCCATCCTACAATATCCTTTTTGAACAATAGTATAGTTATTACCTTCATACAATTAATTATTTGTTTTCCAAAATCTTTAAAAAAAAATGTAATCTGAAATACTATTATATACAGAATGAAGGTCACCTGGTTATTGAGACAAGTATCTATTTTGCATACTTGGCGATCCACATATTGTTACTTGCACGCAGGAGATTAGTGTATAATTTCCTTTTTTCCTAAAATGTGTTGCCCAGAAACTAAATGTAGCTAAGATAGACACAAAACGCTGAAGTAACTCAGCAGGACAGGCAGCATCTCTGGATAGAACGATGACGTTTCGGGTCGAGACCCTTCTTCAGACTGAAGAACGGTCTGAAGAAGGGTCTCAACCCGAAACGTCAACCATTCCTCCTCTCCAGAGATGCTACCTGTCCTGCTGAGTTACTCCAGCATTTTGAGTCTACCTTGCGTGTAAACCAGCATCTGCAGTTCCTTCCTCCACAACTAAATGTAGCTATACAGATGGGAGTCCAAGGTTTCAGTACAAATTCATCACTTTTCTATACCAAACTCTCTTTTGCACCCTGACTAGATCTTTGTGTTTTGCATTCATGCACAGAAAACTCCTTTGTTCTTTCATAAATTTTGTTCTCTCCACAATAAGAAAATAATCAAATTCACAGTTGTTTGATCCTAAATGATGGCGCCTACCTACAGCGACTTTTGCAGAGCTCCGGAACATAAAAGGCTCAATTACAACTTCCAACAACTTACCTGGATCAGGAAAACGGCAGAAGTTGGTGCCGTTTCAGACAAGCTTCTTGAGCACCTCAAGGCTCTCGCAATTTCGCGATCTCCCGCAGCTGCGGGCGCCCCGGACTTTAAAATTTCCCACGCTGGCTGGAAATCACCCGACCCGACGGAGGAATGCAGGTACTGTACCTGGAAACTCCGGGATGACCTCCAGCGCCGACGGGCTGGATCCTCCAGGAACAACAGAGCTGGAGCTGCAGCAGCCGACTTTGAGGGAACTTCCATTCATCACGGAGCTGGAGCTGCCTTCCCGAGCCCCCATTCGCTGTGATGGTATTTCAGTCTCAGTCACAGAGGCCGATGTCAGGAAATCCTTCAGAGGGGTGAACCCTCGAAAAGTGCCTGGACCTGATGGTATACCTGGTCGTGTTATAAAAACCTGTGCGGATCAAGTGGCTGGAGTTTTTACGGACATTTTCAACCTCTCACTTCTGAGGTCCGAGGTTCCCACCTTCTTCAAAAGGGCATCAATTATACCAGTGCCCAAGAAGAGTAAGGTGACGTTGACCAGTGGCACTAACGCCGGTGGCGATGAAGTGCTTTGAGAGGTTGATCATGGCGCAAACTACCTCGACAAAAACCTGGACCCACTGCAGTTCGCTTACCGCCACAACAGATCAATGGTGGATGCGATCTCGCTGGCTCTCCATTCCGCACTGGACCACTTGGACAACAAAAACTCATATGTCAGGCTGTTATTCATTGATTACAGCTCGGCATTTAACACAATCATCCCCTCCAAGCTGGTTACCAAACTTGCAGAACTGGGTCTCTGCGCATCCCTCTGCAATTGGATCCTCGACTTCCTCATTCTCAGACCACAGTGTTCGTATTGGTGGAAATGTGTCAGCCTCGATAACAATCAGCATGGGAGCACCTCAAGGCTGCGTGCTCAGCCCCCTGCTGTACTCACTCTATACTCATGACTGCGTAGCCGGTCATAGTGCGAACTCCATCATCAAGTCCGCTGAGGACACCACTGTTGTGGGATGTATCACTGATGGGGATGAGTCAGAGTATAGAAGAGAGATCGAGCGATTGCCCATATGGTGCCAGCAGAATAAACTGGCCCTCAACACCAGCAAAACCAAGGAATTGATTGTGGACTTTGGAAGGAGTAGGATGGGGACCCGCAGTCCTGTTTATATCAACGGGTCAATGGTTGAAAGGGTCAAGAGCTTCAAATTCCTGGGCGTGCACATCTCTGAAGATCTTTCCTGGTCCGAGAACACTTAAGAAAGCACATCAGTGCCTCTACTTCCTGAGAAGATTACTGAGAGTCGGTTTGTCAAGGAGGACTCTCTCTAACTTCTACAGGTGCACAGTAGAGAGCATGCTGACCGGTTGCATCATGGCTTGGTTCGGCAACTTGAGCGCCCTGGAGAGGAAAAGACTACAAAAAGTAGTAAACACTGCCCAGTTCATCATCGGCTCTGACCTCCCTTCCATCGAGGGGATCTATCGCAGTCGCTGCCTCAAAAAGGCTGGCAATATCATCAAGGGCCCACACCATCCTGGCCACGCACTCATCTCCCTGCTACCTTCAGGTAGAAGGTACAGGAGCCTGAAGACTGCAATGACCAGGATCAGGAATAGCTACTTCCCCACAGCCATCAGGCTATTAAACTTGGCTCGGACAAAACTCTGAACATTAACAGCCCATTATCTGTTATTTGCACTTAATCAGTTTATTTATTCATGTGTGTATTTATGTATATAATGGTATATGGACACACTGATCTGTTTTGTAGTCAATGCCTGCTATGTTCTGTTGTGCTGAAGCAAAGCAAGAATGGACAAATGACAATAAACTCTCTTGACTCTTGACTTGTCTTGAGTTTAATCTTTACTGCTCGTTGTTACTGCTTTTCCCACCCACTTAATCTGTTTATTTTGTTTGGTGTCTTTACTCCTTTGCTTGTGCAATTTATTGGGCCTCTAATAAAGTTTCATTTGCAAGCTTGCACGTGTTGCTCTTTATCCCTTCATCCAAGTTAATGCATAATGGTAAAATATTCATATTCAAGTTGTAGATTTATGGTGACAGCATTTATCACATCATCATAATTAGAGATTGTTTACTCATCCTGGTGTCCAAATTCTGTTTTTTTACAATCTTAATTTTAATTTATTGTGCTGAACCCTGTCAATTAGCTTCTGATATTCCTTTTAAACAACATACCATGAAAACACCACCAATCTATAATTCCAATGACCTTCTATGGTCAATAATCTCCCTATCAATGCATTTGAACTTTTACTTCATCTAGTTTCTTGTTTTCATTTTTCTTTCCTCCATTCTTATTTGCTGCCAGCCTATAGTTTCTTGTAGAATAACAAATGATAGAATGGATATTAGACCAAAAACGCTGGAGAGACTGATATTTTGCTTAGGTAGTTTACACCCCAGCGGTATGAACATTGACTTATCTAATTTCAGATAGCCCTTGCTTTCTCCCTCCTTCCCCTCCCCCTTCCCAGCTCTCCCACAAAGTCTACTGTCTCCGCCGCTTTCTTTCTTTATCCCGCCCCCCCAACATCAGTCTGAAGAAGGGTCTCGACCCGAAACGTCGCCTATTCCTCCTCTCCATAGATGTTGCCTCACCCGCTGAGTTTCTCCAGCATTTTTTGTCCACCTTCGATTTTTCCAGCATCTGCAGTTCTTTCTTAAACAATAGAATGGATATCAGTCTTTCTTTTTCTTTAACATATTCTCCATTTCTGAGATTTCTCTCCAGTTCTGTGTTCTTGTTCCCTTGTGTTGCCGACAAGTTACAAACAATGAAACTCACCTGGACGACAATGAACCTAGTCGGAGTCGGAGAGCAGGAGGAATCACAGAGAGTGTGCAGCGAGAGAGGATGTTGCAGAACTGTCGAAGAGAGGAGGAGAACTTCTTCAAAACATGCATACCTTGAGAATTTGCAGTGGAGCAGACGAAATGTGTAGGTAGGAATGGCAGATGCTGGTTTAAACCGAATCTAGACACAAAAAGCTGGAGAAACTCAGTATCAGTGGAGTAAAACAGCATCTTTGGAGAAAAGGAATAGGTGATGTTTGGTGAGTTTCATTGTCAGTAACACATTTTTGCCTAGCCCACAGTTAACAAAGGCCTGTTTCCTTTATCATTGTTACTTTTTTGCATATCTTTAATTCATTTGTTCTACATCGCTCTAATTCACTATCTATATCCCTCATTTCTCTTTCCCCTGACTCTCAGTCTGAAGAAGGGCCGAAACATGACCTATTCCTTTTCTCCAGATATGATGTCTGACCCACTGAGTTATTCCAGCTTTTTGTGTCTATCTACAGTTTGGCTTATCGGCATATGATTTTATTTCAATATTCCCACTAAATTTAATGCACCAGCCAGTCAATGTTAAAAAAGGATTCTTGTGCAGTATCTGTGTGCAGAAATATTAATCTTCCATCCACCAGACTGCTACCATCAGTTATTCTAGATATGAACTTTTCATACTTAATCATAATCATACTTTATTAGCCAAGTATGTTTTGCGACATACAAGGAATTATTTTATTCTAGAGGAAGCCACAAATGACATTATAAATGCTCCCATCTGGAGCCGTTGCCTTTACAAAATTTTAGCTCAATATCCAGTGAACTGGTAAGGTTAATATTTGCTTAGTAATTGCATGAAGGATTGGTTCTGTTCTTAAAATTGCTGATCATTATAAGACACTTTTAGGAAGCAGTATTATAGATCACCTGTATCCTTGTGGATAACAATTGTGTCTGCATCATGTGGAAGATGTCATCCTGCCAGTTATTCTGTTTACATAGCTTCAAAATAGAGGAGATTCATGAAACTATCCAACTATTACAGTCACACTCCCTTTCAGATTGAAACATATCCTGAATTAATGAATACCTGGCATCATTTATGTTTCATATTTCTGAATTGTGACTGAAGCCTTGATAAGCTCTTATACACTCCAGCTAAGTCTACTGTAACATACAATAATGTCATTTGGCTAGGGCTGCACAGTGGCGTAGTGGTAGAGCTGCTCCCTTACAGCGCCAGAGGCCCGGGTTCAATCCTGACTATGAGTGCCGTCTGTATAGAATTTATACGTTCTTGTGACCACGTGGGTTTTCTCTGAGTGCTCCGGTTTCCTCCTGCATTCCAAAGACATAATAGGGTTTGGTACAATTGTCAATATTACTTCGGATTCACGTGAGTGACTACGTGAAGAGCCCGCTCAGCACGCATGCGTGGCATTGCGTTCAGCAGTGCAACAGCGGCCGCATCGGGAGTCAGGCGCTCCCGCAACAGGTGAAAGAACGGACCGTCAGGTAAGCTCTGAGGTCGGGTTTTCTTTCACAGGGAGCCTTCTGCTTTATTTCAGGCAGAGAAGAAAGGCTCTTGGACAAACCTGTCCCCCGCTCGACTCCACGGAGGAGCGTTCCATCTGGGGGGGGGGCAGCAACAAGGCGGTAGGACCGCTTACCGGGTGCTCCGCTATCCCAGACACCGTGCCGTGCCCAGCCCGCTAGCGCCTGAGCAGCGGGCTGGAAGTAAAGCTACCGAAGAAGCGTCCGGCCGGTGGCTTCCGACTTGTCGGACGGGACGTCTCTCCACCCTCACGGGGAGGGGAGACAGCCGTCTGAGCCGCATGCAGCGGCTCCTGGAGCAGGAGCTCCAGCGAGACGCGCTTCGTGAGGGGCGCTCTCGCAGGGGGAGTTCAGGCACTCCCTCCACAGTGTCTTGTGCACTGTCCATTGCTTCCTCCTTACCCGAGGGTAGCTTTGGTGACCAGGACTGGGCTGGTCAAGAAGAGGGGACGCTGGCTGAAGATGTCGGGAGTATGCAAGGGGTGCAGGAACAGGAGGAGCTGCTAGGTGTGGTGGACAGCTACGTGGCAGCCCCACGTGCAGGAGGCCGTTAAAGGTCAAACTAGCGGCCAGCATTAACCACCTCTCCAACAGGCCCCTACAGGAGAGGTGGTCAATGAGGCCTTAGAAACGTACACAGCTCCAAAGAACTGTGAATCCCTTAAAGTGCCGGCTGTAAACAGCCAAAACTGGGGGCACGTTGGGGCAAATATTCGGAATCAGGAGCTAAAACTGCAGCGGATCCTCAGGCTCCTGACGCCAGCCATCACATATTTTGCTCGTTCCGTGGACAAATACGGAGATGACCACAACCTTCGTAAACAAATCATAAGACCTGCCATAAAATCCTAAATTTGCGGGGTTGTGCAAAACCCCAGCCACTGAGCCAGACCCACTGCTCTTTGGCAAAAACCTCACAAAGCATATGAAGGATATGGAAGAGGCCTTAAAAAACTTTCGGTCTCATGAGGGCAGGCCCCGGGACGAGCAAACCAAAAACAATAATTCCTAAGCAGCAGCACCCCATCGCGTCCATCAGTCGACGTCTACCATATGGGACTGATGAAAGCTCGGGGTTCGCATTCTATCCCGGAAGTCTTCTTTAGACCAGGGCCCCATGGAAAATGCGCCACCCCCCAACATCACCGCCACGTCAGACAACGTGCAAGACTCATTGGACCGGCAGGAAACAGAAGAATACCCATAACCATGGAGGTAGGTGGGTCTGGTTCCTACCAGCGTATAGAAAATAGGGGCTTAATACTAACAGGGGGGAGATTACACCTGTTTAAAGAAGCACGGGAGTCTATCACGAGTGATCAGTATATACTCAATGGCGTTAGTGGATACAAAATACAATTCATACTAGAAAAATTGCCACCAGTTCAACATTCACCCCAGAGGGTATTTTCCCTCTCCGTTAAAGAAACGAGAGGGACAAGCTGAAATGGAGAGACTAATTACAAAGGGTATCATGGGAAAACAAAACATGAACCCTTGGAATTCGTATCAAATATATTCACTAAACCCAAAAAAGATGGTGGATGTCGCATCATCATTGACTTAACTTCACTAAATATGTTTGTTAAGTATATACATTTCAAAATGGAAACGGTTGTTACTGCCAAACAACTAATTTCCAAAGGATACTTCATGGCAAGCATTGATCTTAAAGATGTTTACTATTCAGTACCATTCACAAGGATCATCGCAGATACCTGAAATTTACCTGGATGGGGCAGCTATGGCAGTTTAAAGCGTTACCCAATGGGTTCACATCAGCCCAAGATTATTCACCAAGATACTAAAACCAGCTCTGGCAATATTAAGAAGACAAAAACATATTGTCATGGCATATCTTGATGATATCTTAATAGTAAGCAAGACCATGGAATTGACTATGTTAGCTGTATCAGCTACCAAACAGTTGTTCGAAACCCTGGGATTGTCTTACATCCAGATAAATCTAAGTTGAAGCCATCCACAATCATGGACTACTTGGGCTTCACAATTAATTCAGTCTACGTGACTGTAACATTGCCAAGAGACAAAACAGTTGAATTGGCACAATCATGCAACAATTTAATGGTCAACGAACGACCAACTATTCGACAAGTAGCAGAGTAATTGGGAAAATGGTAGCAGCATTTCCGGCTAAACAATTCGGACCTTTGCACTGTCAAAACTTACAAAGAGCAAAGGTACAGGCACCAAAACGACATACAGGTCATTATGATCGTGTCATGAAGTTACCCACTGAAGCAATATCAGAACTACAGTGGTGGGCAAAAAACGTTTGGCATAGTTTCAGCCCTATTATCATCACTAACCCTACGTTAGTTATCCAAACAGATGCCAGTGCTCAAGGCTGGGGAGCAACTAACTCCATATCCAGCACAGGTGGTAGATGGACTAACCCAGAGTCATCATTACCACTTACACTGGGCATTAATTATCTAGAGATGTTGGGTGACTTTTATGGTTTAAAAGCATATGCATCAAATATGCATCACTTGCATGTACGGTTACAAATAGATAATACTACGGTGGTGGCCTACATTAACCATATGGGCGGCATAAAATCGGTATCATGCGACAAGTTGGTCAACACAATTTGGCAATGGTGTGTCGAAAGACATATTTGGCTATCAGCAATTTACCTGCCAGGTAATCTAAATACAGTGGCAGACACCAGGTCACGTAAATTTAATGACAACATCGAATGGATGTTAAACCCCAAAAAATTTGCAAAAGTTATCAAGCAATCTGGCATGCCAGATATCGGTTTATTTGCATCAAGGCTAAATCACCAGGTACCTATGTATGTCGCTTGGGAACCAGACCCTGAGGCAGCAGCGGTAGATGTGTTCGCGCTGGATTGGGGAAATTCTTCTTCTATGCATTTCCTCCCTTCTGCCTCATCAGTCGGGGACTACGCACAATACTGTCACAGTCTGCCCTCTCCTCATTCTCATCCACTTCACCTCCCAGTACTTTTCCACCGGTCCCTCCTTCTCCTCGCCTGCCACTCCCCTCGCATCAGCCCAACTCTCCTCACCTGTTGCACTCAGTTGCCTCTGATCACCAATTAACCCGGTATATAGACTCTCCTCACCATTCACACAGTGCCAGATTGTTCTCAGCATTCATGCAAGACTCTCCAGCGATTTCCCGACTTCCTGCCTGGCTTCGACTCTCCTTTCGTCTGTCCCTCGCTGGTTTGTTTGCATCGTGTGTTGGATCTCCTGGTTACCGGACCTTCCGCTACCCCGACTACGTCTCCTGCCTGCCCCTCTTCGGAACCCTCGCTCAATCCTGAGCCTCTGTGTGAGTACGGTGTACCCATTCCTATGTTACTACTCTGTGTTACAGTATCGTAATAAAGTTTGTGACCAACTATACCTGCCTGATTCTGTGCTGCTATTGGGTCCAAGCTATACCCGTTACAGTACAATCTGGCCAACAATGGACTCAGCGCACACAACGTCTCCGTCAAACCGCTTCGAGAGGATTGAGCACACGCTCCTGCAGCACAAAGCTATGCTCACTGCCTCCAACTCCGAGGTTCGACAGGCTGTGTCAAACCAGGAGCAAGCATTGGTTGCACTAGCCACCCAGGTCCAACAGCTGACGACCACCCTCGCCCAGGCTACACACCATGCTTCGCCTCCGGCTCCGACAGCACCAGCTCCCGGTCCGCCAGGACCATCACCTGAGCCCCGGGTGGGAACACCGGAGCGCTACGCTGGAGACCCGGAGGGCTGCAACCCATTCATCACGAACTGTTCCATTCTCATCGCCCTACAGCCCTACACCTTCGCCCAGGAAGCGGCGAGAGTGGCGTTTACCATTAATCACCTGACTGGCAGAGCTCGGCTGTGGGGAACGGCTGAATGGGAGCGACGCACGCCAGCTTGCTCCTCTTTCCAGGCCTTCGCCGCGGAGCTTCGCAAGGTGTTCGGTGAGGTTTCGATGGGTCCGGACGCTGCGGGAAGTCTGCTGGGGTTGAGCCAGGGGAACCAGAGCGTCGCTGACTTCGCCATCGACTTTCGCACCAGGGCCTGTCAGAGTGATTGGAACGCCCCGGCCCAGTGTGACGCTTTCTTGCTGGGCTTGAATGACTATATCAAGGATGAGTTGGTGTCCCACGACCTTCCTTCTTCTCTGGATGGGCTTATCGAGCTAACGACCCGTCTGGACCGACGCATCCTGGCGAGACGTCGGGAGAGGCGACAGGGACAGGCGGACCGCCAGCTATCCACCCAAGCTCGTTTTCCTCCGGAGACTGGACTACCCTCGTCGAGGCAACCCGAACCCATGCAGGTGGGTCGCACCAGTCTCACCCCCGAGGAACGGGAACGTCGGCGTCGGGGGAACCTCTGTCTCTACTGTGGCCTGGCGGGTCATTACATCTCCAAGTGTCCAGTAAAAGGCCAGACTCACCAGTAGCGGAGGAATTACTGGTGAGTCGAACCTATGAACTTTCCTCTGCCCGACGCCCTCTTTGTCATGCCCGTCTGCTGTTGTCTGATGGTTCTCACACCCTCGCCACCTTCATAGACTCTGGTTGTGACATTAATCTTATGGACAAGGAACTAGCCCACCAGCTTGGCATCAGTTGTGTTCCCCTGCCTGAACCTGTTCCCGCCAACGCCCTCGACGGCCATCTCCTGGGGACTGTTTCTCACCAGACGGTCCCAGTGCGCATGCTCCTGTCTGGTAATCACCATGAGACCATCCAGTTCCACATCCTGCAGTCTCCCCGTCTTCCCCTCATCCTGGGTTACCCCTGGCTTCGGCGACACAACCCCAACATCGACTGGAGGACGGGGGTCATCTTGGGTTGGAGCCCTTCCTGCCACCAAGTGTGCCTGAAGCAAGCCTCAGCTCCTCAACCGGCCACCTGCTCCAGTTCTGCTCCAGATCTGACGGGGGTCCCAGCCGAGTACCATGACTTTGGGAAGGTTTTTAGCAAGTCTAGGGCCACCTCCCTTCCTCCTCATCAGCCCTATGACTGCGCCATAGACCTCCTGCCTGGTTCCGCTCCTCCTAGGGGTCGCCTTTACTCCCTGTCCGCCCCTGAGAGAGGCGCCATGGAGAAATACATAAACGACTCCTTGGCTGCTGGTCTCATCCGTCCCTCCTCGTCTCCTGCTGGGGCTGGGTTCTTCTTCATGGAGAAGGACAAATCTCTGCGTCCCTGCATAGATTACTGGGGGCTCAACGGCATCACGGTGAAGAATCGCTACCCTCTCCCACTCATCTCCTCTGCTTTTGAGCTCCTGGAGGGGGCCACCATCTTTTCGAAGTTGGATCTACGCAACGCCTACCACTTGGTCCGCATCAAAGAGGGAGATGAGTGGAAGACCGACTTCAACACTCCCACGGGACATTATGAATACCTGGTGATGCCCTTTGGCCTTACCAACGCCCCGGCCGTCTTCCAGGCTTTGGTCAATGACGTCCTCAGAGACATGTTGAACAAGTACGTGTTCGTCTATATTGATGACATCCTCATCTTTTCACGGACCAAGGAGGAACACGTACACCACATCCAGGCAGTTCTACATCGGCTCCTGGAGAACTCGCTCTTCGTTAAAGCTGAGAAGTGCGAGTTTCACTCCCCGTCAGTCTCCTTCCTAGGATACATCATTGGCCAAGGGAACATCAAGATGGACCCCGCCAAGGTCTCTGCTGTCACCACCTGGCCTGTTCCTGACTCCCGCAAGCAGCTCCAAAGGTTCCTGGGGTTCGCCAATTTTTACCGACGGTTCATCCGTGGCTACAGTACTGTGGCCGCACCCCTCACGGCACTCACCTCCTCCAAGGTTCCGTTCCGGTGGTCTGCTGCGGCCGACGAAGCTTTTCAGACACTCAAGACACGATTTACATCGGCCCCCATCCTCCAAGTTCCGGACTCAGAGAGGCAGTTCGTGGTGGAGGTGGACGCCTCCGACGTGGGGGTGGGAGCTGTTCTGTCCCAGCGGGCTGCCGGGGACCAGAAGCTCCATCCATGCGCCTTCTTCTCCCGATGCCTGACCCCTGCTGAGAGGAATTTTGACATTGGCAACCGAGAACTGTTGGCGTTGGAGGAATGGCGTCACTGGCTGGAGGGAACCGAGCAGCCTTTCTTGGTTTGGACTGACCACAAGAACCTTGAATACCTCCAGTCAGCCAAGAGGCTCAACTCTCGTCAGGCCCGCTGGTCTCTCTTCTTCACCCGCTTCAACTTCTCCCTCTCCTACCGACCTGGGTCCCGCAACGTGAAGCCCGATGCCCTCTCTTGACAGTTCTTGGCGAAGGAGGAGCCTGCCTCTGGCCCCAACACCATCCACCCGTCCTCGCACAGGGTTGCCTCCCTCACCAGGGAAGAGGAGGAGAGGGTCAAGGCGGCCTTGGAGAACCAGCCGGGACCCAGCGCATGCCCTCCTGATCGCCTGTTTGTGGTTTCTGCCCTGCGGTCCGACGTCCTTCAGTGGGCCCACAGCTCTCGACTCACCTGTCATCCCAGCATTCAGCGGACCAAGGAGATGGTGCTACGGAGGTTCTGGTGGGCATCGCTGGAGGCGAACACTCGGGAGTTTGTCAACGTCTGTCCCGTTTGCAACCAGCACAAGGTTTCACACCAAGCTCCTGCGGGTCATCTGCTTCCACTGCCTGTACCCCATCGACCATGGTCCCACATCTCCCTGGACTTCGTTACCGGCCTGCCCCCATCCAGTGGTCACACCACCATCCTGACCGTGGTCGATAGATTTAGCAAGATGGCTCACTTCGTGCCCCTGCCCACGCTTCCGTCAGCCAAGGAGACTGCCAAGCTCATGCTACTCCACGTCTTCAGGCTCCATGGTCTCCCCGTCGATGTGGTCTCCGACCGGGGACCCCAGTTTGCCTCTGTATTCTGGAGGGAGTTCTGCACGCTTGTGGGGGCCACCGTGAGTCTGACGTCCGGATTTCATCCCCAGTCCAACGGCCAAATTGAAAGGAAGAATCGAGATGGAGACGGCGCTGCGGTGTATGGTGTCCAAGCATCCCTCCTCCTGGTCCCAGCAGTTGTTGTGGGTGGAGTACGCCCACAACACCCTGACAAGCTCGGCCACTGGGCTCTCCCCTTTCCAGTGTGCCTACGGGTTCCAGCCTCCACTGTTCCCGGCGCTGGAGAAAGAGGTTTCCTGCCCGTCCGTCCAGGCCTTCATTCGTCGCTGCCGCAGGATGTGGACCCAAGCCAGGGCGGCTCTTCTCCGCTCCGTGGACCATTACGCCACAGCTGCCAACCGTCACCTCACCCAGGCCCCCACCTACCTCGCGGGCCAGAAGGTGTGGCTGTCGACCCGGGACCTTCCCTTGAGGGTGGAGTCCAAGAAGTTGGCACCCAAGTTCATCGGTCCCTTTGAGATCCAGAAGGTCATCAACCCCGCGGCTGTGAGGCTCAAGTTGCCTCGTTCCATGCGGGTCCATCCTACATTCCACATGTCCAGAGTTAAGCCAGTCCGGGAGAGCTCCCTGGTCCCCGCAGCCCTCCTCCTCCACCTCCTCGTCTCATCGACGGAGGCCCCACCTTTACGGTGCACCGCCTCCTGCGCTCCCTCCGTCGCGGGAGGGGTCTCCAATACCTGGTCGATTGGGAGGGTTACGGTCCAGAGGAGAGGTCCTGGGTTCCTGCTCGACACATCCTGGACGCCTCCCTCACCAGGAGTTTCACCGGCGTCATCCCGACCAGCCATCCAAGTCCGCCACTCCTAGAGGGGTCGCCGCCCCTGAGACTCTGTCCCCTCTTCCGTCTGAGTCGCCCAGTGACGACGAGACGGAGCTTTCCTCTGATGCTATGGAGGAGGATGCGGACATGGATGTCTCGGACGAATATTAGCCCTCCTCCGGTCCCCCTCCTCCCACCCAACTCTGCGTGGGATTGGGTTTATTTTCTTTATTGTTTTTTTTGTTTTTGTTTTGTGACGTCAGGAGCCGTCCCTTGAGGGGGGGGGTTCTGTCAGTCTGCCCTCTCCTCATTCTCATCCACTTCAACTCCCAGTACTTTTCCACCGGTCCCTCCTTCTCCTCACCTGCCTGCCTGCCACTCCCCTCTCATCAGCCCAACTCTCCTCACCTGTTGCACTCAGTTGCCTTTGATCACCAATTAACCCGGTATATAGACTCTCCTCACCATTCACACAGTGCCAGATTGTTCTCAGCATTCATGCAAGACTCTCCAGCGATTTCCCGACTTCCTGCCTGGCTTCGACTCTCCTTTCGTCTGTCCCTCGCTGGTTTGTTTGCATCGTGTGTTGGATCTCCTGGTTACCGGACCTTCCGCTACCCCGACTACGTCTCCTGCCTGCCCCTCTTCGGAACCCTCGCTCAATCCTGAGCCTCTGTGTGAGTACGGTGTACCCATTCCTGTGTTACTACTCTGTTACAGTATCGTAATAAAGTTCGTGACCAACTATACCTGCCTGATTCTGTGCTGCTATTGGGTCCAAGCTATACCCGTTACAAATACAAATGGACTCTGCTTCAGGTATTTTGATAGTACCCGACTGGCCTACGCAGCCATGGTTCCCAATACTCCATGACATGGTTGTTGAAACTCCGATGGTATTCCCCAGTGACCCAGAGTTATTAACACCCAGTGTCGGGCACAAGCCACCCGTGCCATGAAAAAATCAAACTCCTGGGTTGCAGATTCTGCACAAACCACTTCTGGGACTGGGATTATCAGAACAAACCGTCGACACCATGTCAGCATCCCTCTGAACATCCACTAAAAAACCAGCACTTGTCCAGCATCAAAAAATGGGAGAAGTACTGCTTGGATACAGGAACCACCTACTCAACCGCTACAGTTACCAACGTACTGGAATTCCTGGCGAACCTTCACCACGATGAAGGACTCGGCTACAGAGCCATCAACACAGCTAGAGGTGCCCTGTCTGTTTATTTAAAACAAGCTCCAGGACAACAGGCCATGGGGTCCCACCCACTGGTGGTCAAACTAATGAAGGGTATTTACAACTCTAACCCCCTAGACCAAGGTACACCCATATATGGGATGTCAGTGTGGTCCTGACATACCTCAGGGGATGGCCACCAGCCAGATCCCTCAACCTGGAACAATCTATGCTCAAAACACTCATGTTGATGGCACTTGTATCTGCACAGAGGGTCCAGTCACTACGCCTATTGCGACTGGACAGCATGCTCACAGCTCCAGACCAGATCTCTGTCGTTATCCAGGGACTGATCAAACAGAGCAGACCAGGAACACCTAATCCAGTCGTGGAATTCCGGGCTTGCCCACCAGAACCACGGTTATGTGCCATGACCCACCTACTGTCCTACATAGACACAACCAAAAATATTTGAGGGAGATGAAAAGCCTTGTGGGTCAGTCATAAAAAACCTTATGGTCGGGTGACGAGCCAAACTATTTCGAGATGGCTCAAGCAGGTGCTAAAAGCTGCTGGGATAAACACTAACATGTACAAATCTCACTCCACCAGGGCAGCATCCACGTCGACGGCCAAAAGAATGGACGTGCCTATAGACCACATCCTGGTAGGCGGAAAGACCGTTCAGAAATTTTATAATAAGCCGTTGGCAAAACCTGCTTTATTTGCAGGAAAATTTTTACATACTGCAAATATTTAATTTAAGCCCAGGGGAGCAATTTAATTTATTTGTTGTTATTGTTAAAAAACACACTTGTGTTTTTCTACAAATAGATTCATTGGTTGATTACGATAACACACTTCCTCCCTCAAGGACTTCGACAGTGAGTGAAGTAATAACTGTTACACGGTTTGAAATCTCAGAGCTTTGAAGTCTTCACGTAGTCACTCACGTGACTCCGAAGTAAAATAGTAAGATTAAATGAGAATTTACCAGTTTGAAGTTTGATCTGTATTTTATGAGGAGTTACGATGAGGGATTACGTGCCCTCCGCTCCCACCCTCAATAATATGGGTCAAACTGATAACTGATGTCTCCTTTTCTTTACTATGTTTATTTCAATAACTGTCTATCTGTGATTCCACACCGCTGCTTTGAAGTATGCCGCGCATGCGTGCTGAGCGGGCTCTTCACGTAATCCCTCATCGTAACTCCTCATAAAATACAGATCAAACTTCAAACTGGTAAGTTCTCGTTTAATCTTACTATTATCCCTAATGTGTTTGGAATAGAACTAGTGCATGGGATGATTGCTGGTTGGTGAGCTGAAGGGCCTGTTTCCAAACTATCCCTAAAGTCTAAAGTAAAGACTAAAGTCTAAAGTCATTTGGATAGTTTTAAAATATAGAAGGCTGAGCTTAGATCCATGGGACAAATTACGAAGACGGCCCCTTTTTATGAGGTTTGTGATAGGGTTTGTGATACGGTTTGTGACGATAACTTTCAGTGATGAATGCAGTCAAACACTTAGTTTTCTGGTTTTATATTTTGTAAGTCAAGAAGCTGTTAAACATTCCCTTAAATCCAATTCAACAGCTATTTTCAAATTCTCCACATATATATTATATCTGACCCACAGAAACAGGCAATTTATGTTTGATATTTAGTTCCCCTGAGTCACCCAAAGGATATCTTTCCCAAGTTCAAGTTCACATTTATTGTCACATGCATCAATTAAGGTACAGTTATATTTGAGTTGCCATACAAGTAAAATTAATACTGTAGCAAACACACCCCAAGTGACAGGAAAACTAATGCAAAGTTAATTAGTGCAGACCCAATGTTAATTAGTGTATTGATGGTTGTGGTCTTGGACCATCGGGCGCAGGGTGGGAGCATGGGCTTAAGCCAATCAAATTGCCCAAACAGTAGGGAGCTTCTGCATTTTTCAGCTTGAAATTGTGCAATCTGGTGCATACTGTAGCGAGTCTTTTAACTTACACTTGAATGCAACATTTATGCTTCAAATTGGATTAGGTATGAATAAGGTTAGGCTAAATTACATTCCTAATTACATTCCACAGTAGAGCCAGGCTCTGATCAACTGGTGCAGCACATGAATGACCATAGTATATTCATGTATGGAAATCAGATTATAATTCATGCTGTTATACATAGATATAGAGAAACAAGAACATATAAACAAGGCAAGAGTAGTCAGACTTCCATCACTGTTCTGTACAAATAAATCAATCAACCTTACTCTTTGACTATAGAAACAAGACAAAAATAAGGATGAACACATGATTCTGATTTCTGCCCTTAGTTGGATAACACACATCTCCAGTCATTATGTTTTATGGCTGGTTTTCAACCTCTTCAATCTGAAGGTCTCGACCATAAACATCACCTATTCTTTCTCTCCAGAGATGCTGCCTGTCCTGCAGAGTTATTCCAGCTTTTTGTGTCTATCTTCAGTTTAAACCAACATCTGCAGTTCCTTCCTACACTCTTTGTTAAGCGAAACAGCTCCTATTCTCATAATATTATTCACCTCAACTAAGTATTTTCTTCACCTCCATTGCTGCAGAGAATACAATCCCAGTTATCAAATCTTTCTTCAAAGTGAAAAAAAAATTCCAGCCCTGCCAACATGTTCATAAATCGCCCCTGGATCCTCTCCCGAGCAATTGCACCTTTTCTACAATGTGTCATAGTCTTACAGCATGGAAACAGGCTCTTCATCCCAACTTCTTCATGTAGATCAAGATGCCCCATCTAAACTAGTCCAATTTATCACATTTGGCCCATATCCCTTTAAACCTTGTGTGTATGTGTAAGGGTGCGTGTGAGAGTGTGTGTCAGTGAAGCGGGGACAACACCCGGAGTGAGCGGTGACTTGGCGATGTCCCGGGAGCGTTTCCCTCTGCCCCCCCCCCTCCCCGGGAATGCGGGCCGGCCCCGGTGCTCTGTGTCCTGCTGGGGTCTGGGGGAGGTGAGAGTCAGTAACCTGGGGGTCAGGAATCGGAGCTGAGCCTTTGCCCGAGATTCATCGTGTGGTGGTGTGGGGGGGTGAGGGGGAAACCGTTTCGGCCGCCTCTTCCATGGAGAGGCGACTTTTTCAGGTCGCCTCCCCCGTGGCCTAACAGCAAGGATCGGTGCCGACTTTCCCAGAGACGCGCCCGGAGCTTCAGCGGCGGGTGCAGCGTGGACTCTCGGCGCGGAGCGGGTGAGACCTCGCTGGAGGGGAGCGCTCCGTTACGCTGGCCCGCGGCAGCCTGAAGCCGCGGTCTGCAGAACTCCAGCTGGTGCGGCGTCTACAGCCCGGGATTACTCGTGGAGGACCCGGGTGGAAGAAGAAGCTTCAACCGCCGGCCCGTGGCCATCTTCTACCGCGGGCGTGGTATGGACTTACAATCTCCCCTGGAGGGGAGCTTCGACCGCCGGCCCTGCAGACTGCGGTGCTTCCGGCTGCGGCACGGCAGGTACATTAAAACTTTGACCGCCGGCCTGCGGCCTACACCAGCCTGAAGCCGCGGTCTCTGGCTGGGAAGAGCCGATCCTGGACTCACCTTGACTTTGACTTTGTCCCTTACCATCTGGACGCCTGCAGCAACGGCTGTGGAGGGTGGTGGTCCCGACCACGGGGGAAAATGGAGGAGGACTGGCCAAGCTCTGTGCCTTCCACCACAGTGATGAATGCTGTGGTGGATGTTTGTGTAAAATTTTTATTGTGGTTGTGTTCTTTATTATTGTACCGCTGCTGGCAACCCAAATACCACCGACCTTGGTTGTGTGGCAATTAAATTATTTCAATTCAATTCAATTCAATCCCCGCGGCTCCGGAGGCGGCGCCGACGCCCCCACTCACCCGGTCCGCTCATGGCTCCGGGCCGGGGTTAAAACTCCATGGAGTGTGGACAGAGTGGTCGCCGGACACACAGAGAGCCGCCGAAGGTGAGGGTGGGTGTGAGCGGTGCCTCAGGGTTCGTTGCTGGGACCACCGCCGTGTCTCACCTATCACACCATCTGCACGGTAATGTGAATGCGGGTGAGACGGCATCTATGGAGCGGTAGACAAAAATGCTGGAGAAATGCTTGTGTCTGAAGAAGGGTCAAACTGAGATATAGATGCTACCTCACCCGCTGAGTTTCTCCAGCATTTTTATCTACATTGCCATTTTAAATAGTGTCCGATGGGCTTAAGCCAATCAAATTGCTCGTTCTTTACAGGAAAAGGTGAGTGTGGAGGAGTGTGACTTTATATATATATATATATAAACGGGTCCCAACGGGTCTTCACTTGGTCTAGAAAAATATTATATATATATATATATAATATATACATATATATATATATATACACATACTAGACCAAGTGAAGACCCGTTGGGTCTGTTTCCCCAACGGCATTTGCGGCGCGGGGGGGGGGCTGCGGCATCACACTCACATTAACCACCCCCCAAACACACAGGTGGGGGGAGGGGGGGTGAGAAGAGGGGAGGGAGGGGAGAGGAGGAGGAGGAAACGGGACAGATTTGGGAGGGAAAGGAGAGCCGGGTAGGGGGTGAGAGAGGGGGATGGAGAGAGAGATGTGGGGGAGGGGGGGATGGGAAGGTGGGGGGAGAGAGGGGAAAGAGTGGGGAGGGAGAGTGGAGGGGGAAGGGGGAGAGAAGTGGAAGAGTGGGGAGGGAGGAGGAGAGGGGTAGGGGGAGTGATGGAAGAGGGACAGAGGGGAAGGGGGCGGGGAGACAGGGAAGGGGGTGGGGTAGGTGGGGGAGAGAGGGGTGAGGAGAGGAAGAGGGGGAGGAGGGAAGGGGGAGAGAAGTGGGGAGGGAGGGAGGGGTAGCAGGAGTGGTGGAAGAGGGACAGAGGGGTAGGGGAAGGGAGGGGTCGGGGAGGGAAAGGGGTGGGGTAAGGGGAGAGAAGTGGAAGAGTGGGGAGGGAGGAGTAGGGGGAGTGGTGGAATAGGGACAGGGGGGCAGGGGGAGAGAGGGAAGGGGGTGGGGTAGAGAGGGATGGGTGGGAGAGGGAGAGGGGTGGGACGAGGGAAGCAGAAATTAAGTGCAGGAGTAGGCCATTCGAGCCTGCACCACCATTCAATATGATCATGGCTGATCATCCAACTCAGTATCCTGTACCTGCCTTCTCTCCATACCCCCTGATCCCTTTAGCCACAAGGGCCACATCTAACTCCCTCTTAAATATAGCCAATGAACTGGCCTCAACTACTTTCTGTGGCAGAGAATTCCAGAGATTCACCACTCTCTGTGTGAAAAATGTTTTTCTCATCTCGGTCCTGAAGGATTTCCCCCTTGTCCTTAAACTGTGACCCCTTGTTCTGGACTTCCCCAACATCTGGAACAATCTTCCTGCATCTAGCCTGTCCAACCCCTTAAGAATTTTGTAAGTTTCTATAAGATCCCCCCTCAAACTTCTAAAATCTAGCGTGTACAAGCCGAGCCTATCCAGTCTTTCTTCATATGAAAGTCCTGACATCCCAGTAATCAGTCTGGTGAACCTTCTCTGTACTCCCTTTATGGCAACAATGTCTTTGAGCATTGGGCATTGTAACATCACACGATGGAACGTTCACCATTGGCTGGGGCTCCTGCAAAGGCATATGTAAATGAATCCATTCCGATTGGACATATGTGAACATCGGGCATTGTGACATCACACGATGGAACATTCACCAGGGGCTGGGGCTGCTTCTATGGGTGAGAAGCCAGTTTTTTTTTTGAAATATTGGGGGGGGGGGGGGGAAGAAGGATTTGATTAAAAATGTGTACATAAACACGACGAAATGTAATCAGGAGTGGATACTTAGAAAGAAAAGTGAAATCTCTACCGAAATGGAAAAGATCTCGGCGATTCTGCATCTGGTTTCGGCGTAGCAAGGAATCAAAGGAAGAAAGGCGGCCGGCAGCCGGACTCCGGAAGCCAGACGCTGGACGCCGGCAGGCACACAGTTTTATATATTAATAGATAGATAGATAGATAGATAGATATATATATAATATTTTTCTTGAGCGTGAGAACTTCTGTCATCAACGTGAGAGCATGAGTAATTCGTGAAATGCGTGAGTCACGCTCAATGCGTGAGAGTTGGCAGCCCTGTATACATCGAATGCACTAGTCAGGCAAGTTTTTTCATGAGTTATAGTAAGTCACCACATCCACATGTTTTGACCATTATGTTTTTTTGTAAATAAACACAGCATGTTACTTACTGGAGTCCTAACGTACAACTCTAAATTCTCCTCCACCAAAATGCAGAATGGTTCTTCAGCTATTATTCAGCGTAAAGAATAGATAGGCCTGCTTCAACAAAGCAAAATAAAAGATTGGTGAGGTCCTGTGTTATGGGTGAAACAGATCTACAGCCAATGCTAACTGAGAATTATTTTGCAATTTTCTCTTTTCAAGGAAACTCCAAATCAGTGATAGCAAACACCATGTCACTTACAGCATGTTCTACTTAATGATCATCATCTCTAAATGAGGTCCAACCAGCCATTTCAAAATCCCTAATATAAAAAGTAAGTAAATAAGTACGTTTATTGGCCAAGTATTCACATACAAGGAATTTGCCTTGACGCTCCACCCACAAGTAACAACATGACATACAGTGACAGTTACGAATGACTCAGAAAACGCTAAACATTAATAATCATAAAACATTAATGATAAAACACCATTGATCAAGCATGTGAACCAACAAAATACCAGATCAAAGGGAGGCGACAGATTTTTGGCTGTTGAGTAGAGCAAGTACTCGTGGATAAAAATTGTTTTTATGTCCGGCTGTGGCAGCTTTGACAGTCCGGAGTCGCCTTCCAGAGGGAAGTGATTCATGGAGTTTGTGGCCAGGGTGAGAGGGGTCAGAGATGATCTTGCCCGCTCGCTTCCTGGCCCTTGCAGTGTACAGTTCATCAATGGAGGGAAGGTTGCAGCCAATAACCTTCTCAGCTGATCGGACGATTCTCTGCAGCCTCCAGGTGTCGTGCTTGGTGCAGACTCTATGATGGCCGTGTAGAATTAGACCATCATTGCCTGTGGCAGATTGTGCTTCCTCAGCTGCCGTAGGAAGTACATCCTCTGTTGTGCCTTTTTGACTGTGGAGTCGATGGTAGCCCCCCACTTAAGGTCCTTGGAGATGATGGTTCCCAGGAACTTAAAAGACTCCACAGATGTGACTGTGGTGTTGTTGATGGTGAGTGGGGTGAGGGGAGGGGGAGCTCTCCTAAAGTCTACAATCAATTCCACTGTCTTAAGAGCATTGAGCTCTAGGTTGTTGCGATGGCACCAGGACGCCATCTGTGACACTTCCTGTCTGTAGGCAGATTCCTCCCCATCCTGGATCAGTCCAATCTGGGTTATGTCGTCCTCAAACTTGAGAAGCTTGACAGAGGTGTCTGTGGAGGTGCAGTCATTGGTGTAGAGAGGGTAGAGGAGAGGAGAGAGTACGCAACCTTGCGGTGCTCCTATGCTGAGTGTGTGCGGGCCCAAGATGTGCTTTCCCAGCCTCACATGCTGCTTCCTGTCTGTCAGGAAGCTGGTGATCCACCGACAGAGGGGTTCAGGCACAGTCAACTCGGAAAGTTTGGAGTGTAGTAGCTCTGGCACAATGGTGTTGAATGCAGAGCTAAAATCAACAAACAGGATCCTCGCAAAAAAGAATGAACAGCAAAATTATGGAAGCTTGCATTTGAGTGATTACTAAATAAAAAAAGCAAGTAAATGGGTAATATTTTACATCTTGCATTGATGAGTCATGTACTATGTGCACAGCAACATTGAGAAGTTATGCCATTTTCGCGATCTACTCGATACAGTACCGCAATTATGGTGTCATGACATCATACAGGAGTAGTGCCACACAGTTATCAAGCAAAGATCATGTCTTTCTTACAACCACACAATGCATGTCTTATATTTGTAGCCTGTATGGTGTGAGGTTGGGTGTGTGTTGTTGTGGATGGTGGAACATGCAAACTAGAACAGTCAACCCATGCACAAACGGCAGCTTCACTTGCTTTCAGCTCACCATATTTTTGTGTTCCATGCAAACAGCCTTTAAATTGTAACTTTAGAATGTATTTCTGACTGTTTACAAGATGCAGTTGTGCACTTTTAGAAGTTTGATATCCACGGACAAGAGATAACAGTAAATGTAACTGCATCACTTCAGATGATCCATTTAAGCTTGACACTCTATTCAAGAAGGAGTTGGTCAATAGGTAGGCAAACCACCTGATCATAGGTGCAATCCAACAGCTAACCATTATAATGCTTCAGACACTTTTAAAATTAACAGATAAAACAATCCATGGGAACTATTGACATTCATAATAATATTGATAACCTTATTATCTATAGAGAGGTGGTCAATAATAGCTTCCTGCACTCCATGGAATAAATGCCTAGCTTGCCAACCACTTCCTATAGCTCAACTTGCTTTCGAAAATCTATTCCACCAATTGCAAAGTTTACATGAGAACCAAACCAATCTGCTAATGTAAAGACATTCCCGTCACAACACTTTGACAATCTGTGTAAATGAGATTACGAGCTAAAAATATGTCTGATCATTAGTGCTAACAGATGCTAGAGTATCAAATATTCATTGGACTCGGCTATCAATATTTGAATTAAAGTGGCACTAACTATCAGATGGTTGGTATGACAGGCAGTCCACATACTAGTGCTCATTTAGCACTAGTGATTAAGAATAAATTTCTACCTCAGAGCTCACACAGTGTAACATTAACTACACTGATTTTTAGAACATGTCAGTACCCAGATTTCACCCTGTTATTTTGAGTTCTGTTAATGAGTATCATGTTTCATTGGCCGTTTCTCATAAATCCAAAGATCCAAGTTGGTATTTTGTTTACAAAATCTTAACTTGTAAAAAAAAAAGTCTTGTTATGCTCCTTCATGCTTTCCTGATTTTCCAGCTTTCAGAAGTATCTTTTTTTCATTTCATCTTTCAATGATGACAATGTAATTTTGTGGTAGTAACAAATATGGTGGGAAAAAAAACATTTGCAGATACTCTGCCTGGTCTGGTGAGGCTGATCTGTGCTGTATCTGAAATTCCAAATGGAAGTCACATTCAAATGCATGCCAACAAGAGTAGAAATTAATACAACAGTCCACTATGTGAAAATAATTAAATCTATGACAGTATCTTTCCATTATAATGGAACATGTTCCAGCGTGTTTGCGAAACGTATTATATTGGTTAACATCAATGTAATCACCAAATAATGTGCACATTCCATAGACACATAAATACATAGACAATAGGTGCAGGAGTAGGCCATTCGGCACTTCGAGCCAGCACCGCCATTCAATGTGATCATGGCTGATCATCCACAATCAGTACCCCGTTCCTGCCTTCTCCCCATATCCCTTGATTCCGCTAGCCCTAAGAGCTCTATCTCACTCTCTTTTGAATGCATCCAGTAAATCAGCCTCCACTGCCTTCTGAGGCAGAGAATTCCACAAATTCACAACTCTCTGTGTGAATTTTTTTTTCCTCATCTCAGTTCTAAATAGCCTACCCCTTATTCTTAAACTGTGGCCCCTGGTTCTGGACTCCCCCAACATTGGGAACACGTTTCCTGCATCTAGTGTGTCCAATCACTTAATAATTTTATATGTTTCTATAAGATACCCTCTCATCCTTTCAAATTCCAGTGAATACAAGCCCAGTCACTTAATGCTTTCATCATATGACAGTCCCGCCATCCTGGGAATTAACATCGTGAACCGATGCTGCACTCCCTCAATAGCAAGAATGTCCTTCCTCAAATTAGGAGACCAAATCCGCACACATTACGCTAGCTTTGGTTTTACCAGGGTCCTGTACAACTACAGAAGGACCTCTTTGTTCCTATGCTCAACACCTCTCATTATGAAGGCCAACATGACATTAGCTTTCTTCACTGCCTGCTGTACCTGCATGCTTACTTTCAGTGACTGATGTACAAGGACACCCAGGTCTCGTTGTACTTCCCCTTTTCCGAATCTGACACCATTCAGATAATAATCTGCCTTCTTGTTCTTACCAAAGTAGATAACCTCACATTTATCCACATTTAACTGCATCTGCCATGCATCTGCCCACTCACCCAACCTGTCCAAGTCACCCTGCATCCTCATAGCATCCTCTTCACAGTTCACACTGCCACCCAGCTTTGTGGCATCTGTAAATTTGCTAATGTTACTTTTAATTCCTTCATCTAAATCATTAATGTCTATTCTAAATAACTGCGGTCCCAGAACCGAGCCTTGCGGCACCCCACTAGTCACTGCCTGCCATTCTGAAAGGGACCTGTAAATCCCTACTCTTTGTTTCCTGTTTGCCAACCAATTTTCTATCAATGTCAATACCCTACCCCCAATACAATGTGCTCTAATTTTGCCCACTAATCTCCTGCGTGGGACCTTATCAAAGGCTTTCTGAAAGTCCAGGTACACTACATCCACTGGCTCTCCCTTGTCCATTTTACTTGTTACATCCTCAAAAAATTCCAAAAGTCAAACATGATTTCCCCTTTGTTACTGCTATCCAAATGCGTCGCTATTACATCTTTAATAATCGTCTCCAGCAACTTCCCCACCACCGATGTCAGACTAACTGGTCTATAATTCCCTGCTTTCTTTCCCCCTCCTTTCTTAAAAAGTGGGATAACATTAGCTACTCTCCAATCCTATGTTTCTAATCCACAGGAACTGATCCAGAATCTATAAAACATTGGAAAATGATCACCACCACCTTGAGTACCATGGGAGGCAGTCCATCAGGCCCTGAGGATTTATCAGCCGCCAATCCCATCAGTCTACCCAACACCATTTCCTGACTAATGTGAATTTCCTTCAGTTCCTCCGTCACTCTAGGTCCTCTGTCCCCTAGTAAATCTGGAAGATTGTTTGTGTCTTTCTTAATGGGGACAGAACCAAATACCTGTTTAACTCGTCTGCCATTTCCTTGTTCCCCATAATAAATTCACCTGTTTATGTCTTCAAGGGACCCACATTTGCCTAACTAATTTTGTTCCTCTTCACATATCTAAAGAAACTTTTACTATCCTCCTTTAATTTCTTGGCAAGTTTACCTTCGTATTTCATCTTTTCTCCCCGTATTGCCATTTTAGTTACCTTCTGTTGATCTTTAAAAGAGTCTCAATACTCTGGCTTCCTGCTCACCTTTGCGATGGTATACGTCTTCTCATTTATTTTTATACTGTCCTTGACTCCCCTTGTCAGCCACGGTCGCTCCTTACTCCTCTTTGGAATGAAATTATCCTGCATCTTCTGGATTATTCCCAGAAATACCTGCCATTGCTGTTTTACCGTCATCCCTGCTAGGGTCCCTTCCCAGTCAACTTTGGCCAGCTCCTCCCTCATGCCTCCATAGTCTCCTTTGTTCAACTGCAATGACATTTCCGATTTTATCTTCTCCCTCTCAAATTGCAGATTAAAACTTATCATTTTATGGTCACTACCCCCTAATGGTTCCTTAACCTTGAGTTCCCTTGTCAAATCCGGTTCATTACACAACACTAAATCCAGAATTGCCTTCTTCCTGGTAGGCTCCAGTACAAGCTGCTCTAAGAATCCATCTCGGAGGCACTCTACAAACTTCCTTTCTTGGGGTTCAATATCAACCTGATTTTCCCAGTCTTCATGCATGTTGAAATCTCCCATAACCACCGTAGCATTACCTTTGTTACATGCCAATTTTAACTTATGCAACTTGCACCCTATATCCAGGCTACTGTTTGGGGGCCTGTAGATAACTCCCATTAGGGTCTTTTTTTTTTTTTTACAATTTCTCAGTTTAATCCACAATGATTCTACATCTTCTGATTATATGTCACCCCTCGCAAGGGACTGAATTTAATTCCTTACCAACGGAGCCACCCCACCCCCTCTGCCCACCTGTCTTTTCGATAGGACGTATACCCCTGAATATTCAGGTCCCGGCTCTGATCCTCTTGCAGCCATGTCTCCGTAATTCCCACAACATCATACTTACCAATTTCTAACTGAGCTCAAGCTCATCCACTTTATTTCTTATATTTTGCGCATTTAAATTTGGTATTCACCTCCCCTCTCGTACCGGTTCCCATTTCACCTGACCTTACTCTCTTATCCCTTCTTGAATTTTCCGTCCCATTAATTCGGGAGTCTTTTCATAACTTTTCCTGTACTCTCTTCCTCTTTAACCTCATCCTTATGCACCCAATTTGTCACGCCCTCCCCCCCCCCCCCCCCCCCCCCCCCGCTATTTAGTTTAAACCCACCCATGTAGCACTAACAAACCTGCCTGCCAGAATGTTAGTCCTCCAACATGGATATGTTGGATATCACCTTCTACTTCTGCAGTTAATTTACATCCAGTCTTCAACTTTACGATTTGTATTTACACAATTGCCTTGTATTTGCACCATTGCTTTATCATTAAACAAATAGCAGCTTTAAACTTTTTTTACATTATTATTCTCCATTTTAGAATAAGCTGGCTGCAACTTGGCTTGTTATTGTGGTCCCCTATTATGTGGCATTTAATGTCACTATTTTAACTGCAAGAAGATTAATGTTAATATATAACATTTATTTTATTATAACCACATACTAATCAAAAATATTCTTAGATGTCATTTGCAAATAGTTTGTATTTCATTTGACTTCATAATTATATTTTTCTCCGCGATAACATTTTCCCAGATAAATTAGATTATTTTATTTTGCAAAGTATGTTCCATTGGATTAGCATTTTTTATTTGGGTTTTTCATTGCCGACAGAAACATGGTTTCTTTTTGTTTATTTCGATACAACTTGCCATATATTCATGCCCCAGAATGTGGTAGAGCACTTAGCACTTGTAAGTGATGTAGACCATCACATTTTAAGCCACATGTGCTATTTTATATGCCAATTTGTAGGCACTAAGTTGTAATTGGCTGTGGCATTGTTAAAACCACTTTTCATGAGGTTAAATGGAGGACCCGCATATAAAATACAGCTGCATCTGTCATCGCCAAGACAATTCCAAAATATCTGACGGCTTCCTATTTATAAGCCACAGAAGGCTGTGTAAAAGTAATCCATTGAAGCAGTTACATTGACTGATGTGTGATTCACTTTTTTGTTATACTTTTATATTTGACAAACAGATTTATCTCAGAATATATAACGGATCTGGTGCAACTTCGCATTACAAATTCTGCTTTGCATTGTTAATAAAAAAGCACAAACACCCATTTTATCACCAGTGTATTTCAGATCCCCAGTTAATTTTACACCATAAAGTTGCTCCATGCATCTGTCATCTTCCTTTCAAACTGTGGCAGCTAATGAGGAATAAACAAGTTTTACTGGCATAGAACTTGGAGCTATTGCCAATTTTCATGTACACTTTTGAATATTGTTTTTAATTTAGTTTATGATTTTCAGGACATCTTAGTAAATACAATTACTAACTTTGCCATTTGATGACATTTTTGTTCTTGATAATTCAATCTTTTCCTATTTTTGAGAAATAACATCTTGCGCAAACTATATTTGTTTTATGTTTCTCTTTGTCTCCTCTCACGGTGGCATTTTAATTATCTAATCCTATTTACTTGCATTCACGGAAGGTTTAAGGATATTTCTTGAGCCCTTCTATTTTCACATTGACTTTTTTATGGTTTATTTCATCCCTCTACACCACGATATCTCGCTAGTCTATTCTGGTGGTATTCAATTTGTTGACACTAATTGTAGACGATCAGTGAACGTAGTTTGCAAACTGTTTTACCTTTTGCCTTCCTCAACATTGGCAAGTGTTGGCTTTTCAAGGTTTTAATGCATGAAACAGCAACTATTTAAGCTTAGAAATTGGAAGACGTTGCTTCCTAAGGCACTGGCTGGAAATGTAAAATAGTTTTATGCCTTAACAAAAATGTAAATATCTTGGCCAAAATTATCTCTTCACAAATTGCTTTTTCTGCTGGCATAGCTTCAGCTTCAATTTTATGTCAGAATTATTTGCTACACACATTTATATTGTTATTACTTTAAACCTTATGTTCTGTTTTTATGTATTTAGTTTTACTATGCATGCTTCACATCTGGCTGGCATATTTCAATTGCACATCTGGCGAGCATACTGAAACTTTTTTTTTCTGCATTGCCTGTGACTGTTACATTGTATCAGTGGTATAAACTGTGGTTATAGCGTATCATTAAAGAGTGATTTTTAACATTAGTTTGATGACCTATAGACCCCAATTTGATGAATGTGTGCAATAATGAATTGCTTTGAACTTTCTTGGGCCCTTGTTGAGCTTACTGAAGAGTTTCACAGACGGAAAACCTTAATTGACGATTTTTTATGACTCAACCTTCTTTACTTTCATAACATAGTAAAGAATTTATATATGTTCCATTGACATTGCAGCACGAATAGAAGGAATTTGCATTCATATGATAACGTAACAAATCCATAGAATGTGCCACAGTGGTTCACAACCAATAAATTACTTTTGAAGTGCATTTGCCTCTGCAGGTGAAAGTGGAATCCAGTTTGCACACAACCAGTCCCACAAACAAACAAACATGAACACAGATAAGCAGAATATTGAATAACCGGAAACAGGCCTCTGGGCATTTTTGCCAGATGTAGACTACCGTGCTGCTCCTCATGCACATATAGGTTGGTATTTCATATTCTCCCTTACAAGTAACCATGCCATGATCTGGGCTGAGTAAATTGTAATACATTTCTAGGTCAATTTCAATGTTTAGGTTTATGATGATCTTGATATAATAGAGATGAATCAGCTAAGTTCAGAAAACTAGGACATAGAAGCTCTTGGGGTGGAGTTAAGAAACAATAAAAGCAAGAAGCCATTTGTGAGAATGTAAGGCTCCCAAAGCGCAATCATGAATAAGGGAAGGAATAATAATCTCAGTCCTCTACACTTATCCATGCAGCTTGGGGCACAGGGGCAAAACATTACGGTGTTTCAAAAGTGGCTTTACCAAAATCTAATGCATAAAATGTATTGTTTTTTTGCTTTAAATGTAGATATCCTGGCAATACATGTTAATAAAGGTTTCGGCCCGAAACGTTGCCTATTTCCTTCGCTCCATAGATGCTACTGCACCCGCTGAGTTTCTCCAGCATTTTTGTGTACCTTCGATTTTCCAGCATCTGCAGTTCTTAAAAACATGTTAATCTCTAGTTATTTCAGTAGCCTAATAATATTAGACACAAAAAGCTGGAGTAATTCAGCGGGTCAGACAGCATCTCTGGAGAAAAGGTGACGTTTTGTGTCGAGATCTTTCTTCACACAGGATGAAAAAGCGTCTCGACCCGAACGTCACTTATTCCTTTTCTCCAGAGATGGTGTCTGACCCGATGAGTTACTCCAGCATTTTGTGTCGATCTTCGGCTTAAACCAGTATCTGCAGTTCCTTCCTACACCGCCTAATAATATTAGTCAAGCTCTATCAGAGTCTAGGCCCACAACCCCCATATATACTTTACAAATTAATTATTATATCCCAGTTGATGCCTCTAGACAGGAAGCAAAACATTTATTATTTTCTTTGCTGAACAAACATCTTCACTGCCTACACGTTGCTCTTGTATTTCCCTTCTAACCTTGGGTAAGACCACCCATTTTAGTGTTGCTGTTGCATCCATTAAGACACTAGTGAAACTGGGGTTGGTCTCTCTAAACCAGAGAAGTACCATTTCATGGAGGTCCTTTGGATTGCGTAAATAAGTCAAAGCAATTTCCAGTTAGAGAGTCATAGTGATACAATGTGGAAACAGGCCCTTCGGCCCAACTTGCCCACACCGCCCATCATGTCCCAGCTTCACTAGTCCCACCTGCCTGCGCTTGGTCCATATCCCTCCAAACCTGTCCTGTCCATGTACCTGTCTAACTGCTTCTTAAACGTTGGGATAGTCCCAGCCTCAACTACCTCCTCTGGCAGCTTGTTCCATACACCCACCACCCTTTGTGTGAAAAAGATACCCCTCGGATTCCTATTAAATCTTTTCCCCTTCACCTAGATCCTATGTCCTCTGGTTCATGATTCCCCTACTCAGGGCAAGAGATTCTGTGCATCTACCTGATCTATTCCTCTCATGATTTTATACACCTCAATAAGATCACCCCTCGTCTTCCTGCGCTCCAAGGAATAGAGACCCAGCCTACTCATCCTCTCCCTATATCTCAGAATATGTCCTCTGGTCTTCGATTCTCCTACTCTGGGCAAGAGACTCTGTGCATCTACCCGATCTATTCCTCAGATGATTTTGTGCACCACTGTAAGATCACCTCTCATCCTCCTGCGCTCCAAGGCATAGAGACCCAGCCTACTCAACCTCTCCCTATAGCTCACATCCTCTAGTCCTGGCGACATCCTCGTAAATTTTCTCTGAATCCTTTCAAGATTGAAAATATCTTTCCGATAACATGGTGCGGAGAACTGAACATCATACTTTAAATGTTGTCTCACCAACGTCTTATACAGCTGCAACATGACCTCCCAACTTCTATACTCCATACTCTGACTGATGAAGACCAATATATCAAAAGCCTTTTTGACCACCTTATCTACAGTACGTGCGTGTCGACCTACAAGGAACCATGCATCTGCACTCCTAGATCCCTCTGCTCTACAACACTCCCCAGAGGCCAACCATTTACTGTGTTGGTCCTTCCCTTGTTAGATGTCCCCAAAATGTAACACCTCACATTTTTCTGTGTTAAATTCCATCAACCATTCCTCAGACCACCTGGCCAATCGATCAAGATCCTGCTGTAATCTTTCACTACCATCTTCACTATCTGCAAAGCCACCCACTTTTGTATCATCAGCAAACTTGCCAATCTTGCCCTGTATGTTCTCATCCATTGATGTGGATGACAAACAGTAACGGGCCCAGCACCGAACCCTGAGGCAACCCACTAGTCACAGGCCTCCAGTCTGAGAAGCAACCTTCCACCATCACCCTCTGCTTCCTGCCATGGAGCCAATTTGCTATCCATTCAGCTATCCCTCCTTGGATAACCATGCGATCTAACCTTCCAGAGAAGCCTACCTTGTTGAATGCCTTGCTCAAATCTATGTATACAACATCTACCCAATCAGTTTGGTGAGACACGACCTCCCACGTACTAAACCTTGCTGACTCTCCCTAATCAGCCCTTGCCCATCCAAATGCCTGTGTAACCTATCCTTCAGAATACTCTAGTAACTTTCCAACTACAGATGTTTAGCTCACCAGCCTATAGTTTCCAGCATTTTCCCTGCAACCCTTCTTGAATAGAGGCACAGCATTTGCCACCCTCCAGTCTTCCGGAACCTATCCTGTATTTAAGGACGACTCGTAAATTTTAATTACCTCTCTAGTTTCCCACCAAATCCTCGGATATATCTGATCAGGTCCTGGAGATTTGTCTACCTTCATATACGATAGTATTTTCAGTACTTCTTCGATGGTAACACTCACTGCTCTCATGACACTTCCATTGACTTCCCAAAGTTCCTCCGATCTACTGTCTTTCTCCTCGGGAAATATGGAGGAGAAATACTCAGTTGAAAGTCAATAAAGTGAGGAGAGGTATGAAAGAGCTGTTGTTTTAAACACTTGTTTTGATTGGAAATTCAGTGGCTGAATGCACTGGCGGAAATAACATCCGTTTTATAGAAATTAAATCTACAAAAAGTAATTTGTTAAAAGGTAATGCTTAAATACTTGAAGCAAAAGTGATTATAAATCTTTGGAAGGGAAAAATGAAGGGGAATGGTAATCTTTCTCCTTATGCCATCTTCATTTTGCTCATGAGTCCAGCTACAAACTCTCTTAGCACCAATTCTATTGCTGCCCGCCTTGACCTGCCTTTATGGCCCGGATGCACACTTGCAGATGTTCTGAATCCACTCATTTCTTCTTAATTTCAAAGTTCTGGTTCCATGGTAAGTATTATCAATCACTGGTACATGTGGTAGGAAGGGAAAAAGGTTAGAGGACAGGTGTTGTTCTTCATGCTTTGGCATTGGAAGCACTGAGTGAAGGCCATGAATACACTTCATTTCATCAGCTTTGAACCAACAGATGATTTCCACTCCGAGCACTAGCTCATACACCTTCCGGGGAGTCCCCGTGGCACTTGTAAAGTTCTCTGTTTCCCGTTGGCGACAGAGGAACTTCTTGTCTTGAATAAAATCAAAAGTTGGTAAACGGAATGTTATGGCCGGAAGCCAAATTGAAAGATGAGGTGCTATTCCTCAAGCAGGCGGTGAACTCTATTTGAAAGGGTGTTGGGAGGCCGAGGTCAGAGTGTGTTTCAGATGGAAAAATGAAACACCAAGTGCCCGATGGAGCAGAAACTACATATTTAGTACAGAATATACTACGTTAAGCTGGAATAAGTAGAAGCAATTTGTTTGGTCTGCTTGCTCTTACAAATGGTGCAGGAACATGAACTGCTGTGATAAAAAATATCATAGATATTCTCTGGATATTTGGCAGTAAATTGTGAGATCATATTACCATTGTGAGAAACCACCTGCCCATTTATGGGGTAGCATTTTTACTGCTGCTGTCTGCCCTGACAACTATTTCGACAACCTTAGCCTGCATTTGTATGGGATATTTAACATAGGAAGTAACAAATGCTAAGTTAAATAAGCAATTCATAGGAGGAGTGACTGATCATTTATTCACAAAAGAAGGCAATGAAAAAAATAAATAAATTAAAAGACATTCATCCTCAGTTGCTTGTATAAATTCTCCATCTCTAAAACTGGTTTCAATGGGCTTCACTGTGCTCCTCTTCAGGTGATGGTTCTGTGGAGAACTGAGGCAGCCTCAGTGCACAAGCCAGCATCTTCCTGACTTTCTTATCTGTGCACTGCTAAGTTGAAACCAGGAAAGAGCTGAGATCAGACGGTGGCACTAACCTCCTGCCCACTCCTGGGCTCAAACCCTGGGTGGAGCACAAAATATCAGCTGAGGAACCAGATGGAACCGGAATGCAAAGCTAAGTCCTGTAATTACATATTTTTAGTTGTTTATCCCAATGTTTTTAATCGCAAGCATTTGAGGACCTTGTGAAGATTTTTTGTATTACTTTTGTATTACTTGTTAATATTTTTAATTATTTTTCTTAGATTTTTCTGGAATTATTTTCAGGATAGAAACAAAATGCTGGAGTAACTCAGCGGGAAAGGTAGCAACTCTGAATAGAAGAAATGGGTAAGAAAGAACTGGAAATGCTGGTTTAAATCGAAGGTAGACACAAAATGCTGGAGTAACTCAGTGGGACAGGCAGCATGCCCCGCTGAGTTACTCCAGCATTTTGTGTCTACCTTCAATTTAAACCAACATCTGTAGTTCTTTCCTACACACTTTGTCCGCTCCACTGCGAAATCTCCTCAAGGTATGTCTACTTTGAAGATGTTCCCATCTCTCTGACAAGAGTTCAGCAGGAAGAAGGGTCTCGGCCTGAAATGTCACCCATTCCTTCTCTCCAGGGATGCTGCCTGGCCTGCTTAGTTATTCCAGCATTTTGTGTCTACCAGAAGAAATGGGTGACGTTTTGGGTCGAGACCATTCTTCAGACAGGATCTGCCCCCTGAGTGCGGACTGATAGCGACTTTGCAGGACAGTTGTGCAGTGAGACATCAAGGCTGTGTAAAGTAAGTGGAGTCGTATGGATACTGAAGCGCAACGCATCCCTGTGTTGTCTGTTTGGGGCAAGTAACCAAAGACTTCTACTTTGCAGATCTCTTGAAACTACTCATTGTGGGATGGAGCCACGGGGAAGAGTACACAGGAACCCAGAGCCTAGTTAAGAAAACATTAGAGGGTGAGGAGCTTTTGTATATTTGCCAGGATGGGTAAGCAGAAGTTAGTTAAATGTAGATCTACTGGGATGGTTGGCAACAGTGAGCCACACATTGTCCCACACTTGGTAAACATAGAAACATAGAAAGTAGGTGCGAGAGTAGACCACCAGGTCCGTCGAGCCCGCACCGCCATTCGCTCATGGCTGAACACTAAACAGACACACTTACCCACAAACAGTAGACACAAGACACAGAACACAAGACACTACCCTCCCATTTATACCGCTATCACCCCTCTCCACCCCAAGAACCGCGTGATCTCCTGGGGGAGGCAAAAAAACGGATAAAAACCCAGGTCCAATTCGGGAAAAAAAATCCGGGAAATTCCTCTCCGACCCCAATCCAGGCGATCGACACTTGTCCAGGAGATCACTCAGGTCTTACTATACTAACCATACCTAGGTCCATATCCCTGCCCTCTCCCCGTAGCCCCTTATCCCCTCGGCAGCTAAAAAACCATCTATTTTAGACTTAAATATATTTAACGTTTCTGCTTCCACTGCTCCCTGGGGCAGTGAATTCCATAAATTAACCACCCTCTTGGTGAAGAAGTTCTTCCTCATCTCAGTTTTAAAAGAGCCCCCCCTTATCCTGCAACTATGTCCCCTAGTTCTAGTTTCCCCGATCATTGGGAACATCCTCGGTGCATCCACCCGATCAAGGCCCCTCACGATCTTATATGTTTCAATGAGATCGCCTCTCATTCTCCGAAACTCCAAAGAGTAGAGCTCCAGCTTACTTAACCTTTCCTCATATGTCAATCCCCTCATTGCAGGAATTAATCTTGTAAACCTTCGCTGCACTGCCTCCAGGGCTAGTACATCCTTCCTCAAGTATGGACCCCAGAACTGTACACAGTATTCCAAATGTGGTCTCACTAATACTGTGTACAGCTGCAGCAAGACCTCCGTGTTTTTATACTCAATCCCCCTAGCAATAAAGGCCAAAACTCCATTGGCCTTCCTGATTGCTTGCTGCACCTGCATACTGACTTTTAGTGATTCATGTACTAATACCCCTAGATCCCTTTGCGTTGCATTACAACGCAGCTCCTCCTCATTTAGAAAATAACTTGCCCTATCATTTTTTTTCCCAAAGTGAATGACTTCACATTTATTAGTATTAAATTTCATCTGCCAAGTTGTTGCCCACTCACCTAGCTTATCTATATCCATTTGCAGACTCTTCCTATCCTCCTCATCCCCAACTTTTCCTCCCATTTTTGTATCGTCCGCAAATTTTGATATATTACACTTGGTTCCCTCCTCCAAATCATTTATATAAATTGTGAACAACTGGGGTCCCAGCACCGACCCTTGCGGAACCCCGCTAGTTACCGGTTGCCATCCCGAGTATGAACCATTTATCCCCACTCTCTGCTTCCTATTTGTCAGCCAATCCTCTACCCATGCTAATATATTACCCCCAATCCCATAATTTTTTATTTTTAGCAATAGTCTCTTATGTGGCACCTTGTCAAAAGCCTTTTGGAAGTCCAAGTATACCACATCCACCGGTTCCCCTTTATCCACCCGGGTTGTTACTTCCTCAAAGAATTCGAGCAGATTCGTTAAACAGGATTTCCCCTTCACAAAACCATGCTGGTTCTGTCCGATGAAGTCATGTTTATCCAAGTGCCCCGTTAGTGTTTCTTTAATAATTGTCTCTAACATTTTACCCACCACTGATGTTAGACTAACCGGTCTATAGTTACCCGCCTTCTGTCTACTTCCTTTTTTAAATATAGGTGTTACATTGGCCATTTTCCAATCCACTGGGACCGTTCCTGCCTCCAGGGAGTTTTGGAAAATTATCACCAATGCATCCACAATCCCCACCGCTATCTCCCTCAAGACCCTTGGATGTAATCCATCAGGCCCAGGGGATTTATCCTCCTTCAGTCTCATTAATTTCCCTAATACCACCTCCTTGGTGATCTTGGTAGTCTTTATTCCTTGCAGAACATGCATTTGTTTGCTGCAAGTATGAATTGCAGAATGGTATCTTCTGGGTGGTTTGTGTGAATTTTGTCTTGATGTTGTTGTTACTTTTATAGCTGTCCAAGCAGATATTGTTTTAACTGCTTTTTCAACTTCCCAGAAATATTTATGGACATGTACTCTCACATCTCTCTTTTCTTGTACTAATTCTTAGACTCCAAGTCAGAAGCAATCTTCCTCATCATTTGCCGTACTTTGAAAATGTGTCCATTATGTCAAAGCAGTGCTGGGTGATATCACTGGCTAATTTCTTCCAGTCCAGCAAACAGTAGTTCACCTTGACTCTGTGGAGGCACATTCAATAGTAACACTGTAAAGTCTTTCACTGTGCATTAAAGAATAACATCTTAGGAATGGGTTTACGTACTGACTGCTATTAGGCATTGTGCAATCCAATTTCACAATGCTGGATTGGATCATATTGGAGATAATTTCTGCGTGAAAATGCATCAGGCATAAAATGGCAAAATTGTACGCAAGTGCTCTTTGTGTTAGCACATCTGACACTTCTCTGAAGTCAGGTGCACACCAAAAGGCAACATTATTTGGATAATGGATGCAGCAGCATATTTGGAAAATGAACTGCAGCAGCATAAATTGAAGCAGACAAGACCACACTATGAGCATCTTGGAACAGTTACAATAGAGCTGAGAGCACAGCATGCCATTTTCTTTTTTGCTTTTCTCATTATTTAAAAAAATATTCTTCAGTCATTGGGAGACCAAACTGGGCACTTTGAGAAGTGAATGCAGGCTGTTCAACACCTTCTCAACTCCAGAGGATGTGCTGAAAGTAACAAGCAGTGTTTCTTCTTCTACGTGTTTGAGTTACCTTTACAATGGTTGCATTCCAGAAGGGGAAATACCTTTGCAGAAAAGGGTGGTTTATGGACATTGGGCAGGAAGTAGAGATACCCCCATCTGCAATGACCCTGCTCCCACGGAATATTCACTGATAAATAATGCCAGCACAAACTTGGGGTTTTCAAGGCTGATGCCACTGGGATATGAGACCTTTTGCCATGCTCACGAGTAGATCTGTTCCTAGGTGGTCAGGCTCTGACCTGCAACATCTTGGCATGAACAGCAGCTCTTTGTCCAACTGGCTGCTTGTATTAGAAAGGACGCACCAGTGTAATGGCAGAGAAGTGATCACAAATTATGTCATCCTGAGAGCCGAGAACAGGTTCGTGGTCCATGATTCAGAAATAATTTTGACCTCCCCAAAGGCTTTCTAAGTTCATAAGATCATAAGCTTTGGGAGCAGAATTAGGCCATTTAGCCTATCAACTCTACTCCCTCATTCAATCATGGCTGATCTCTCTCCCTCCTAACCCCATTCTCCTGCCTTCTCCCCATAACCTCTGACACACATACTAATCAAGAATCTATCTATCGATGCCTTAAAAATATCCATTGACTTGGCCTCTACTGCCTTCCGTGGCAATGAATTCCACAGATTCACTACTCACTGACTAAAGAAATTCCTCCTCATCTCCTTCCCAAAGGAACATCCTTTAATTCTGAGACTATGACATCTGGTCCTACTCTCCCACTAGTGGAAACATTCTCTCCACATCCACTCTATCCAGGTCTTTCACTATTCCGTAAGTTTCAATGAGGATCCCCTCATCCTTCTAATCTCCAGCGAGTAGAGGCTGAGTACCATCAAACGGCCATTATATGTCAAACCACTCATTCCAGGGTCATTCTCATAAACCTCCTCTGGACCCTATCCTGCGTCAGCACATCCTTCCTCAGATATAGGGCCCAAAATTGCTCACAATGCTTTATATTGAAGCCAACTAGGCCGAATTTCCTTAAAATTTCCCTTTCATCTTTTATAAACTGCTGGAGAACAGAATGGCGATAGAGATGCTGTTATATCCTGAAACCTCAGGTTCAACAGCACTTTTATTTTAAGACTTTCACCAGGACTGAAGTAGAATATTGGCCATCTCACCTTAAATTGGCCTCATAGATCATCTATGTAATTCTATATTGGCACTGGTGCAATGAATCCTCGAGCTACACAATTTGGATATGCCAACTTTTTTACTATTGTATTTGTTTATAATAAGTCAATGCCAATTATGGACAAACAGAAGGCTCTGGCTCAGTAAACAATGCAGCCAGATAGTTATCCTCTGAATGAATCTTGTTCAAAACTCACCTGAAGGTTTGCAAGTAGCCGACCTGTGGAAACTTCCAGACTTCAGGTGGGGAATGTTTCCTCAATGTGAACATTACATTGAAGCCAAGTTGGCCGAATTTCCTTAAACTTTCCCTTTTGTCTTTTATAAAGATCGACTTCATTAGTTCAGCACATAAGAAGTTAAATTTTGCAAAGCCATGCTGGCAGTGAGAGCTGCAAAATAAGACATCTGATTCATGACCTGCAATTTTGGCTTCAGAAATAAGGCAATGCTACCAGCATGTGTCAGTCTTATTATATTAAACAATGTTTTAAACGCAGTCCCTTGTTGGAATTTCCAGCACACAGTTGGGGATTGCTCACTCACTTCAGTTAAACTTCAGGGATTTGGGTGTCTGGCCTCTTTCTGAAAGGTCAGTCCAGATCCAGTTATCGGTAAAAGAGTTGTTGCCCGGTTTCCAAACAGTTTTTGGCCCAATTGTTCTTTGCATTTATGGTTTGTTATGGAAAACTATTTTGCATGTTTTTTTTTAAATTCTGTTTCCTCTATTTCCTCTATTTGTTTTGGTTGCTGTTAATACTTAAGTAAATCCATTCAAAGTACAAGAGGCACAGTACAAATACTTAGAAACCAGATCATGAGCAGGGAATTGATCCAAATCCAACATTAATTAAAGGAAACAGTTTCTACATTTTGCATGAAGAAGAAAAAAAGCCGGGGCCAAAAGGCAGGTTAATGCCTCCTTGGAATCATAGTTAACCACTGTTAATCTGCCTGATAAGATAATGCAAAAACTATTAATGGTGGAGGAAGATTTAGGATTGTAAGTCTAAATACCAATTAGTTCTTTCATATGGCACATCCACATGCTGGAGTTTTATAGCTGATTTAGAAGATGACAAATTGTGTGTGGTGTGTTATATTTAAAATATGATTTTGGAGAGAGTTGAAAAGTTTTTAATTGGTTTAAATCCCAATGGTATGAACATTGCACTCCGCAATTTTAGGTAACAGAACCCCCCCCATTTCTCCCCCATCTCCCTCCTGTGCCCCCAACCTGGTGTGCAACCTCCCTCTCCCATCCCATTCCACCTATATACTTCCCTCTAGCTTTACATTTCTCTTTTCTTCTCATTATCCCACACCCTTTTGTCTCTTTTTCTTCTCTCGTCTTTTTCCACCCATCTGCCAGTCAATTGCCCCCCCCCCCCCCTCCCCCCTTCACCGGTATCCACCTATAACTTACTTGTCTTTGTCTTTCCCACACTTCTTTTCCCGTTTTCTCTCCCCTACTCCAATCAATTTGAAAAAGGATCCTGACCTGAAACGCTGCCAATCCATGTACTTCAGGGATGTAGCTAGACACGCTGAGTTATTCCAGCATTTTAGTTTTACTCAAGAGTGCAGCATCTGCATTTTTCCTGTGTCTTCAATTTAAAATTGGTTGTATCTGGTAAGTACCCTCCACCAGTGCCATCGTAAAATACGTCTGAAGCAATGAGAAGGGCATGAACCTTCATTGCAAATTGTACCAATTTCTTAATGACCATGTTGTAAACTTCTCTCCCTGCAACAAGTGACTGCACTGTTTGCTGGTAAAGAAGGTATTTATCCTTTGCTGCAACTTTGAAGCAGGCCTGTGAAACTATTCAGTGTCAAAGGGACTGACTTAAGCCATGTGTGTCCAATGTGTTCCACTAAATAATGTGCTCACTAATCTACTTCCACCACAATTTACCTACTTAAAAGAAAAAACCTGCTGTATTTTGAGAATATCTACCTTACCAGATTTTATTTTGTTCCCAGCGAACTGTGATGTCCTGTATTTGCCTCACCTAAAGCATTATGAAAAAACTTACCAGGCCTTTTTCTTATTCTGTGTTCACTAGAATGTCTGAGATTTTTCTTCAGGCCCTGTCATCCCAGAATTGGAAAATT
This sequence comes from Amblyraja radiata, assembly GCF_010909765.2. Lineage (NCBI taxonomy): Eukaryota > Metazoa > Chordata > Chondrichthyes > Rajiformes > Rajidae > Amblyraja > Amblyraja radiata. Next base: position 42,389,951 of record NC_045959.1, read on the forward strand.
GGGTTTGCAGTGAAATTCCTCTCTTCCCAATTTCCCACGATGTTATCAATGTACTCATCATAAAATTGTAAGTAGATTTTTTTTTAATTAATAGGAATGAATAAAAACTAAATCTTGGGAAAGGGGGAAGCATATTCCATTTATGGAATGAGGTGCCAGATGGTTGAGGCAGGGATAATAACTTAAAAAATACATAAAAAGACATTTGGCCAGGTGCATGGATGGAAAAGCTTTAGAGTGATTTAGGTCAAATTGGACTAGCTTATGGTGTTATGGGGAGAAGGCAGGAGAATGGACTTGAGAGGGATAGATAAATCAGCCATGATTGAATGGCGGAGTAGGCTTGATGGGCCGAATGGGCTAATTCAGCTCATAGAACCTATGAAAGATGACATTGTATTGTATTCAAATTTATTGTCATTGTCTCAATTAGAGACAACAAAATGAATTTCCCTTACAGGCAGTATCATAAAAATAAATAAATAATAAATAATAAAACATATTAAAAATAAAATTGAATTAAAAAAAGAAAAGCATAAACACAGAAAGTCCACGACACAACATAACACAGTGGCACCAAGGTGAGGAAGGCACCATAGTGCAGCCAGCCTCCCCTCCGATCTTCCCAGATGTTCATCCGTGGTCTGGGCCTTCCGAGCACCCGCAGTCACCACCCCGGGCGGCCCGATGTTCAGCCCCTCACGCCGGGCTGGTGGAACGCCGACGCCGATCCCCGACGGTGAACATCCTCCTCCTCAGCGGCCCGGACCTCCTGATCAGCCGCCTCCCGCAGCCGGAGTCCGCAGCTCCCGAGTCCTCAGGCCGAGCCGGGCGGAGTCGCAGGACCCCGCGTTGTTGATCAGCGCCGCCCGTGAGTGAGTTGGGCTGAAGGGCCTGTTTCTGTGCTGCATGAATTCATGACCATGATTCTAATTTAAGTATATTTTTAAGTATCTTAAGCAAACTGTTATTTTCTTTCTACAAATTACTTTTAATGATATGACTTACTTTCTTAAATGTTACCTTTTTTGGACTCTGACTGTCTATTTCAGATTTATTTTAATAGTTAAAACCAAGGAAAAAAATTGCACAGAGCAGAGATTGAATTTCTGGAGCCAATCTTATAAAACATCTAAATTTGCAACATGGAATTAGAAAGTCTGCAGATGGGAAGGTAGCCATGGCAACTACAACACCCATTTTCTCATTCATTTAAATTAAAGAGAACTCCCAGGGAAATATAGCCTTCACGCAAAAGTGCTTGAACTTGGTTACCATTCAGTGATCTTTCATGCAGCAATACCTGAACACATTTCTCTTCATTTACAGTCATAGTCATTGTGATGCAGAGTGGAAACAGGCCCTTCAGCCTAACTTGCCCACACCGGCCAACATGTCTCAGCTACACTAGATCTACCTGCTTCTGATGGCCCATATCCCTCCAAACATGTCCTATCCATGTACCTGTCTAACTGTTCGTTAAACGATGGGATGGTCCCTGCCTCAACTACCTCCTCTGGCAGCTTGTTCCATACACCCACCACCCTTTGTGTGAAAATGTTACCCCTCAGATTCCTATTAAATATTTTCCCCTTCACCTTGAACCTATGTCCTCTGGTCCTCGATTCACTTACTCTGGGCAAGAGAATCTGTGAACCTCTGGTCCTCGATTCACTTACTCTGGGCAAGAGAATCTGTGCGTCTACTCGATCTATTCCTCTCATGATTTTATACACATCTATAAGATCACCCCTCATCCTCCTGCACTCTAAGGAATGGAGTCCCAGCCTACTCAACCTATCCCTATAGCTCAGACCCTCTAATCTTGGAAACATCCTCTTAAATCGTCTCTGTACCCTTTCCCCTCTAGTTCTTTAACCAATCATTTTAAATTTGTTTACTTACTTATTTGCCAGGTAAAATAGCTTTCTCTTTCTTGATTTAAAAAATCCATAATTTTGAATAATTTTATCTTGCAGCATATATATTTTATCGTACAGCATGGAAAGGGACTCTTCAGCTAACCAATTAGCATTAAATAACAAAATACAATTTAATTATCCTTACATTTCCATCAACTTCATCCAGATTCTACTATTTACCTGCACACTGGGAGCAAAGCACAGAAGCTTATTAACCTACCAGCCTCCATGTCTTTGGAAATTGAAGCCCCCAGGAGGAACCTATGTAGTCACAGGGAGAACATGAAAACTTAACACTGAAAGCACCTGTGATGCCTTCTAAGTGACATATGTCTCAGTTGCACTCTGCACAATGGGAAAATCTTCAACCCTTGGAATGGTATGTGCTTGCTCCTTCTGTTGCCAATGGCAAGACTGAAATATGGTCAGTTCCCAAGAATTGGGAACTTCATGACCTTTCTTCCACAACAGTGTATGGCAAAACACAAGGTTGTAAATATCTCCTGTGTCGTTACTGACTTATGTGGCTAAAAAGCATTGACTTTTATCCCACAACCACATTTATTGGTATTTCCCAAAATTATATTCACAACAGTCTGGCCAGGTAGGCAATTTGGTACTCTGGCATTTACAGTGCCTATTATATCCATCCATTTCCTAATGTGACTTGCAGTGAAATTACTTAGCTAGAACATATATCTAATATACCAGATCTCGAGGAGACCTTGTAAGGTATCTTAAACTAAAGATTCCTCAGATTAGATCCTGAGTTTAAAGACTGAGTTCTACTCTGGTTGAAAGTAAGATTATCCATGGTACATCCATCCTCATCAGTCATCAGCTTTTCTTTTAGGGACACAGTGATTCTCTGGGATCCATTTTTCTTGGTGTTTCCCAAGGAATTTGATGACTCTTGCTATTTGCACTTGAGTGAACTACTGCCTTGAACTAGGTAGGAAGGAACTGCAGATGCTGGTTTAAACCAAAGATAGACGCAAAAAGATGGAGTAACTAAGTGGGACAGGCAGCATCTCTGGAGAGGAGGAATAAGTGATGTTTCGGGTCGAGACCCTTCTTCAGACTGCCTTGATCTGTCGCGGTCTGCCTAATGAAAGCCTTTTAAAGGCATAGGGTGTTTCAGAGTTGGCCCAGTAATGATGAAGCATTGGCAATATACAGTGCATTCAGAAAGTATTCAGACACCTTCACTTTTTCCACATTTTGTTATGTTACAGCCTTATTATAAAATGGATTAAATTCCTTTTTTTTCTCATCAATCTACACACAATACCCCATAATAAAAAAAGTGAAAACAGGTGTTTAGAAATTTTTGCAAAGTAATTAAAAAGAAATAACTGAAATATCACATTTACATAAGTATTCAGAATCTTTGCTATGACACTCAAAATTGAGCTTAGGTTTCATCCTGTTTCCATTGATTATCCTCGAGATGTTTCTACAACTTGATTGTAGTCCACCAGTGGTAAATTAAATTGATTGGACATATTTGGAAAGGCACACACCTGTCTATATAAGGTCCCACAGTTGACAGTGCATGACAGAGCAAAAAACCAAGCCATGAAGACGAAGGAATTGTCCATAGACCTCCGAGACAGGATTGTGTCGAAACACCGACTGGGGAAGGGTATAAAACCCTTCCATTCCCTCTACGTTTTATATTCCGTTGCACAATAACTGCCAATGATCATTGTACCATTCTTAATGGAGCTAAAATAATCCAGTGTTACTTTTAATACTTCCATCAATTCACTTCCATCAATTCTGTGCTGGCACAGAATTTAATAGACCTTTCTTCCAATATCCAATGACCAAATGTGCATGTGCATGCATCACTGTTCACTCATAACATACCATTATACAATGAGTCATAGAAACAGGCCCTTCGGCCCAACTTGTCAATGCCGACTAAGATGCCCCATATAAGCTAACCACATTTACCCACATTTGGACTATATCTCTATTACCCTTTCATATCCATGTACCTGTCCAAATGTATTTTAAATTTTGTTATTTAACCTGCGTCAATTACTTCCTCTGGCAGCTCGTTCTGTACACCCATCACACTCTGATTAATAAATATCCCCCTTCAGATTCCTATTAAATATTTCTGCTCCCACCTAAAACATATGCTCTAAAGGTCTGATTCCCCTACCGTGGAAGCATAGATTGTGCATTAATCTTATCTATTCCCCTCATGATTTTTACACATCTCTATAAAATCATTTTTCAGCCTCTTGTGCTCAAAGGAATAAAGTCCTAGCCTTCTCAACTTCTCACTTTAGCGCAGTTGCTCGAATCCTGGTAATATCCTCATAAATCTCTGCACACTTTCCAGTTTAATGGCATCTTCCCTATAACAATGCAACCAAAACTGAACATCATGCTCCAAGTGTGGCTACACTAATGTCTTGTACAACAGTAATATAAAGTCCCAACTTCAATATTCAATTCCCTGACTGATGAAGACCAATATACCAAAAGCCTACTGCTCCATCTCATCTATCTGTGTCACCACCTTCAGGAAACAATGTAGTTGTACTATTAGATCCTACTGTTCTATCACAACTTCCAGGATCCTACAATTCACTGTAAAGTTCCCACCCTGGTTTGACTTCCCAAAATGCAATAACATTCCTCAGCCTGCTTGTCCACCTGATCAAGATCCTCTGCAATACTTGATAACCATCTCGGTGACTACATTACCACCTTTTAGTATAATCTGCAATTGTTTGTGTTTCTGAGCTTCACCCATGTGGTCTCACAGGACAAACCTTCAATAATGTTTTTTTGGACAACTGCCATGATGTTCTTCTTAATCAATAAAGTAATTCCCCCTCCTCTTTTACGTCTGCCTCTATTTCCCCAATAAGCTGCCAGTCCTGTTCCTCCATTAGCTTGGTTTCCATGATGGCTATAACGTCCCAGCCGCACATAACTATGCACACCCTAAGTTCCTCTGTCTTATTTGGCAAGCTTCTAGCATTGAAATAAATGCAATTTAATCCAACCATATTTCCATGCTCCCTGCTGTGTTCCTGCCTATCCTATCTACTGAATTCGTTATCATCGATTTCTGTTCCAACTGCTGGTCTTCCTTTGTCTCTTTGTCTCATTACAGCATTGAATCCCATCCAATCTAATTGAAACCTTCCTGAGTTGCACCAGCAAACCTGCCTGCCATAACATTGCCCCCCTCCAGTTCAGAGGCAATCTATCCCTCTTGTACAGGTCACTTCTACCCAGAAGAGATCCCAATGAATCACAAACCTGAGCCCCTTACCAACTCCTCAGCCACACATGCATCTGCCCTGTCGTCTTATTCCTACTCTCACTAGCACATGACACCAGGAGTAATCCGATCGCTACCCTTTTTATCCTTATGCCTAACCCACTTTTTTTTAAATTGCAAGATCTTATCCCTTTTCCTACCTATCAATATCATTTGTGCCAATGTGCATAATGATCTATGCCTGCTCCCCCTGCTCCTTGAGTATGTTCTGCAGCTGCTCTGAAACATCCTGAACCCTGGCACCAGGGAGGGAACATCATTCTAGAGTCTTGTTTGCTGCCACAGAATCTCTTGTCCGTCCCACTAAGTAATTAGTCTCCAATCACTATACCGCTGCATAGGCAGGGCAGAAATGAACTGCCTTTCCTCTCCAGATGGCGATTTCGAGACATATTGGTGCAAAAGGAATGCTCCATTTTAAATGTAAGTCTTCTAAGTCCTTTCAAGGCCATAAGTCAGATTCTGTTGAAGGTTTAACTTTAAGAAGTGCTGACTTCCACTTCGCTACAATGACAGGAGGAAGATCAATTGCATTGTATCTTACTCCGCTGTCCCACTCTCAACTGGTGAAAATACTATCCATATTTTCCTGGCATGACCTAGATTATGGACTTAACTCCAAAGGGAACTTGTCACCCATCCCAATTCATTGTGTCCCTTCTCAGTAGTGAGGTGGGACTGATAAATTCACCCATTTTTGCTCCATTGTAGATGTTCCTTTAGCCAGTGCATTGTGGCACAGCATAGTCATGGTCATCCAGTGACATGACCTGAATATTTCCTTTAATTAATGGAGAGGGTTCCATAGAGACAGTAAGACTGGTTGGAGAACTGGGAAGGGGGAGGGATGGAGAGAGAGGGAAAGCAGGGGATACTTGAAGTTAGAGAAGTCAATGTTCCTACCGCTGTGGTGCAAGCTACCCAAGCGAAATATGAGGTGCTGTTCCTCCAATTTGCACTGAGCCTCACTCTGACTTTGGAGAAGGCCCAGGGCAAAAAGGTCAGTGCGGGAATGGGAGAGGTTAAAATGTTTAGCAACAGGGATATCAGATAGGTTTAGGCGGTCTGAATGGAGGTGATCAGCGCTTGGTCAGAACGGTCTGAAGGACTCCGACCCGAAATGTCACACATCATTTTTCTCCAAAGATGCTTCCTGACCCATTGAGTTACTCCGACACTTTGTGTCTATCTTCAGTGCAAACCAGCATCTGCAGTTCCTTCCTACACATCCTTCCAAAATGACCAATTTGAGTCTGGCAGCCATTTTGTCCTCTTCTTTTGATGTAATTACTGCCATCGCTGACAAAACCACACCATTACATGCAAAGTTTACCCCAGCTTCACAGTTCCTATTTAGATGATCTCTGGCCAAAATGTTCAGCTTTGCAGTTCCTGTGAAACAACCCACAGTGGCATTTCTAAAGGGGCTTTCCTGCCACTTGCTTATCCCTTCATGCATGCATTGAGAGTTATCCTGCTGACTGCTCCATTCCTGCTCTTGCTCTGCGTAAAGCAAGAGTAAAGAGTGTTTTATTGTCATATGTCTCAGATAAAACAAGGAAATTCTTACTTGCAACAGCACAACGTGCTGGTCCTTGTCAGCACCTCCAGAAGGCGTCTACAAACTGCCTCTCCTCATTTTCCTCCCCCTCTCTTCCCTTACCTGGAAATCTTGCAATCCGTGTTTTCTCTTTCCTGTAAAGTTTGGCTGGTATTCCCTCCAGTGTCTAAACTCGCTGCCCTCAGTTAGAGTATGTCACCACTATTACTCAAATTGCCACTTGGTTACCACAGCTGTAAGTGTGCAGCAACTTCCCAACAGACTATCTAGAGAATTGCTTTAAGAGCTATTCAAGTCCGGCCTACAACCTTGCTGACTATCATATCTGTCAAAAGGTTTCAATGCCTATAAGCATCTTTTGTCTGTGTAATGTCCAAAGTAAAGATTATGATTTATGCTGATCTTTTTTATGCTTTCTGTCAAAATATGTAATGTTCAGTCTGACATTCAGTCTGAAGAAGGGTCCCAACCAAAAATGTCACCTATCCACCTTCCCAGAGATGCTGCCTGACCCGCTGAGTTGTCTTTTTTTGTAAACAAGCAAATGCAGTTGAATTGAATACTTTATTGTTCACTGTGACACTTGCATACCCAAGGTATGCAAATAGTCCCCCCCCCCACACCAGGTCCCCCTTTGACCCGTCCCTCCCCCCCCCCTCCCATTGCTGTCCCCCCAGGCCGGGTCCTCCTTTGTTTCTTTCCTCAGCAGCGGCATCCTCACTTCCACGTGTCCGTCCTCGTCCGCCGGTCAGCGCTATCATCGACTGTCGCACCAAACTCACCACTAACATTTCCGGGTCCTCCCTGGACGCCTCCGTGGCGCCGACCCAGGCCCCAGCCGTGGGCTCCGTCGACCCAGGCACTGATGGCCGCGGGCTCCGTCGACCCGCGAGGCTCTGGCCCGTGAGGCCCGGGCTCCGACTTGCGAGGTTCCGGCCCATAAGGCTCCATTGCCGGCCTACGAGGCCAGCGCTCTGGCCCGCGTGGCTCCACCTCCTACTCGAATGACTCGAGCCACAAGGCACTGGCCTTGGCCTCTCAGCAGCACCTCCAGAAGGCATCTACAAACTGCCTCTCCTCATTTTCCTCCCCCTCTCTTCCCTATGCCCGTCCTGGATGCACACTTATTTTCCCACTATCCGTAGGAAGGAAGGCGTCCACAAGTTCCTTGTGTCTACAAGTACTATGAATTACTCGCATTAGGATCCCGACACGGAACTGATCATTCTAGGTACTTCAGAAGCCTGCTCTGAGCTATCACTATTTCAAAGACGTTTCCTTAATTATGGCCTGATAACGGTGAAAAAACTAATACTTAAATTTTGGAAACATACATCAGTCCCTACTCTTAAGATGTGGATTATAAACATGTCTGAGACACTACATCTTGAAAATATTAGACTTGTCTTGGCAGAAAAACCAGATCATTTCTCGAAGACATGGACACCATTCATTGATTTATTACAAGGATAGTATGGCACAACACAACTTTGGATTTAAATCCAACTACGGGTTGGGTGAGGTGGGTGGGGAGTGATGTGAGGCAGGTATATCACCACTTTTTTTCTTTCTTTCTCGTTTTGTCCTTTTATTTTTTTTTCTATTCCTCTCTCTTTCATTTATTCACTCTTTGGCTACACTACTTTGGTAGTCTAGGGGTTCTATCTTTGCACATCTCACTTTTTCCCTTTCTTGTTTTTTCTCCTTTCTTTTCTTCCAACTGAAGCTAAAAAGTTAAAATTGAAGCTGTACAATAACTATATAATTTTATATGCCGTTGGTTCTATTTTTGTACATTTGCTTTTTTAAAAATATTTTATTTTATTAGAAGTAAGTACAATCATATGGCACCAGTGCCTAATATATATTTTCATAATACATTTTATGTACAGCTTCTTATTTTTTTTGTTATATTAAAGGAAGATTAGAATAAGAAAAATAAATTAGATAGTAAAGGATAGAAAGGTGTGAGATATATAGTGTGTGAAGAAAAAGAAAAAAGACGAATGAGTGAAGAAAGTTGAGAAAAAGAAAAAAATAGAAAAAAGAGAATAAGACATAAAAAATAAAAAATAAATAAAAATAAAATAAAAAAAGGTGAGATCATTGTTTATAATTTTGACCAACCCTCGTCCAGTCCTGAAACAGTTAGTTTTTACAATTGTGTTGCACCATATGATTCCAAAAAGACGACAAATGGAGACCAACTCGTTATGAATTGATCTGATTTATCCATTAGGAGGAATCGCATTTCCTCAATTTGTGCGGTGTCCAACATACTTGCAATCCACATTTTAAGCGTTGGTATTGATGTATTTTTCCAAAATTGAAGTATTAATTTTTTTGTTATTATTAAACCATAGTTAAAAAATAAATTTTGAGATGTGTTCAATTTATTCCCATCTTCCATTACTCCAAATATAATCATTTCAGTATTAGGTTCCATTCTTATCTTAAATAATTTTGTAAATATTTCGAAAATATCACTCCAAAATCTATAAAGTTTTATGCAGGAAACAAAGGAGTGTGTTATAGTTGCGTTTTGGGATAGACATTTATCACAAATGGGGGATGTATTTGGATAAAATTTGTTCAATCTTGTTTTTGAATAATATAATCTATGTAAAATTTTAAATTGAATTAGATTATGTCTTACATTAATCGAACATTTGTGAATATATATCAAGTACTTTTCCCATGTAACTTTCGTAATTTTTATCATTAGTTCCCGTTCCCACTCTTCTCTAAGTACCTCTGTCGATGGTAGGTCTATATTTAGAATACTATTATATAAATATGGTATTAATATGGTATTAATTTTTGTGATTCAGCTTCAATGTTCATTGCTTCTTCCAATAATTCAGGAGTTATTTTTTGATATCCTTGTATATATTTTTTCATGAAATCGCAAATCTGAAGATATTTAAAATATTGGTTGTTTTTCAGTTTAAATTTTAATTGTAATTGTTGGAATGATAGTAGGTTTCCCATTTCGTACATATCCCCGATCCTTCTAATTCCGAGACTTTCCCATTGGTTATATGTTTTATCAATAAGAGATGGTTTAAATAAAGGGTTATTCGCTATTGGCATTAACAATGATAAATTTCTTAATTTTAAAGATAATTTTATTTGTTTCCAAATTCTTATTGTACCATATATAATTGGGTTCTTCTTATATATTGTGTTATTCAGTTTTTTTGGGGAGAAGAGGATCGTTCCTATATTACAAGGATGACAATCCTCTTTCTCCATTTTTATCCATTCTGTCTGTTGGGTAGTACTATCCAGCCAATAAATTATATTCTTAATATGCACTGCCCAGTAATAATACATAAAATTCGGAAGTGAAAGTCCCCCGACCTCTTTTGGTTTACATAAGTGTTTTTTTGTAATTCTATGTGATCTATAGTCCCAAATAAAATTAGTAATATTAGTAATTAGTAATATTAGAGTCTAATTTTTTTTTAAGTATTTTGGTATAGATTAGATTAGATTAGACTTTATTAATCCCCTCATTCAGGGGAAATTCTGATGTCCTTGCAGCACACTAATAAAAAATACAACATAGCATTCAAGAAGAAGTTCAACACCAAAACACAAAAACATCCCCCCACAGTGGTTCCCACTGTGGGGGAAGGCACAAAGTCCAGTCCCCATCCTCTTGTCCACCCAAAGTCGGGCCTATTGAGGCCTCCACAGTCGCCGCCACGGCGCCCGATGTTCTCGCCGGATGATGGTGCTCCGGCGTCGGGAGAACCCCCAGCGGCTTGAGGTGCCAGGAACGGCCGCCTTCCCACCGGTATAGACTGAAATAGGTATAGTAATTGTGGTACGAAGATCATTTTTATTGCATTTATTCTACCTAATAATGATAAAGGAAGTGTTTTCCAAAATTTAATCAGCATATTAAGTTTATTTAATAAAGGTATAAAATTAGCGTTGAATAATGCTTTATATTTTCTAGTAATCTGAATACCCAAGTATTTAAATTTTTCTGTTGCGATTTTAAAGGGGAACTTCAGTAAGTGTGTAGGTTCTTGAGGTTTTAATGTCATGATTTCACTTTTATTCCAGTTTATTCTATATCCAGAAAAAGACCCGAATTCCTCTATTAAATTTAATAAATTTGGTATGCTCGTTTGTGACTTTGTAATAAATAAAAGTATATCGTCTGCATATAATGAAATTTTATTCTTTGAGTCCCTAGTATTATAGCCCTGAATATTCGGATAAATTCTTATACTTTCAGCCAGAGGTTCTATCATAAGGGCAAATAGCTGGGGTGATAACGCACATCCTTGCCTATTACCCCTTGATAGTTGAAAATTTTGAGATAACATGTTGTTAGTTAAAATTCTTGCCATCGGTTTATCATACAATAATTTTACCCATGTTATAAAATTCTCTCCCATATTAAATTTTTGCAGTACTTTATATGTATTGCCACTCTACCTGATCAAATGATTTCTGTGCGTCCAAAGAAATAATTGATATATCTTCTTCATCTACTTTATGCGAGTACATTATATTAAACAGGCGTCTCAAATTATTAAATGAGTATCTTTTGGGTATAAACCCCATTTGATCAGGGTTTATCAATTTACTAATATATTTGCTTAATCTTCTTGCTAAAGTCTTTGCTAAGATTTTCTGGTCTGTATTTAAAAGTGATATAGCTCTGTATGAGCCCGGATCTTCTAAATCTTTATTCTTTTTTTGGAATAAGCGTAATAGTTGATTCTGTTAGTGTTTCAGGTAGTTTGTTTTCTTTAAAAGTGTGGGAGTATAAATTAAATAAATAAGGGGTCGTTATCTCATGGAATTTTTTATAAAATTCATTACTAAAACCATCTGGTCCCGGTGTCTTACCATTTTTCAACGATTTTATTGTTTCACCTATTTCTTTGATTGTAATTTGAGCTCCAAATTCCTCTTGTTCCAAAAGGTCCAGTTTCGGAAGATTACAGTTATCTTAAAAAAAAATAATTTTACTATCTTCTATTTTAATTTTAGGTGTGTATACATTTTGGTCAAATTGAGCAAATCTATTATTAATATCTTTAGGTAGTATTAGTAATTCGCCTTTCTCTGATTTAATTTTAGTTATAGTATTTTCCTTTTCTTGTTTTTTCAATTGGCGAGCTAACAGCTTATGTGGTTTGTCACCAAACTCAAAATGTTCCTGTTTTGTAATTTGGAATAGTCTTATTACTCTTGCCGATAAAATTCGATTAAGTTTAAATTTCAGTAATATTATCTTATTGTGTTTATCTGTTGTGGAATCTTTAGCATTATCTAACTAACTCTCTGATTTCTTGTTCTAACAACATTTGTTCTGTCTTTTTCTTTTTCTTTTGAAAACTTTGATACAAAATTATAATTCCTCTAATAAATGCCTTAAAAGTTTCCCATAATAAAGAAGGCGAGGTACCTGGTGTATCATTTGTATCAAAAAAAAGTTTCATTTGTTGTTTTAAATATTGATAGCCTTGTAAGTCATTTAAAATATGTGCATTAAACCTCCAAAAAGATTTTTTACCCGGCATTCCCTCAAATTTTACTGAAAATGTCAATGGAGAGTGATCTGAGATACTACTGATGTGGTATGTTGGATTGATTGTATATGGCATTAATTTCATATCCACTAAAAAATAATCAATTCTTGAATAAGTTTTATGTACCGAAGAGTAAAACGAGTATTCCCTTCCAACTGGATTAGCAGATCTCCAAACATCTATTATATTAGTATGTTTTATATAAGTATTTAGAAGTTCACTAGTCTTAGATTTTAAATTACTCCTCCTTTGTTTTGCTGATTTATCTAGATATGAATCTAAAACACAGTTGAAGTCCCCCCCTATTATCACATTTTGGTAATTAAACTCTGATATTATATCTATAATTTTATCAAAAAATTGGGAGTTGTCAAAATTCGGAGCGTAAATATTTATCATAGTTAATGGGGTTGCATAAATTTCTCCCGAAACTATAATATACCTTCCCTCTTTATCTGATATAGTATTCTTTAATTTAAAAGGTATACCTTTTCGAATAAGAATAGCCGTACCTCTAGATTTAGAAGTAAATGAGGAGTAGTATGTTTGGCCTATCCACTTCGCCTTTAATCTCATTTGTGTTTGTTGTTTCATGTGCGTTTCCTGCAAAAACATTATGTCGCTTTTCAAAGATTTTAGTTGGGCAAAAATTTTACCCCTCTTAATTGGTTCGTTGGCACCCCTTATATTCCAACTACAGAATGTAATTCCTCCATTCTTTATTTGTCTATCGTCTTGCATTGTAAATCAAGATAGTATTCCTGAATCATATGGTGCAACCAAATACCTCAGAATTCTGGGAGTTGGGTGGTCATCCCAAGTTATTAGATTTATATTGCATCTCCTTCTTGTAAAGTGCCTTAAAAAAAGAAAGAAAAAATGTGATATACAATTAATTACAAAAAAAATAAACAAATAAAAATCTTGATTGTGCTTAAAAAAAAAAAAAGTGCGAATAGCCATCGATGATGGCAAAAAATTTATAGACCTCCATTGATGTTGTTATACATTGAGCTCCTCCCCCTTGGTAGAGCCTCATAAATAGTTACAGACCGTTTCATATTTTGTCTTTTCTTGTATGAATTTATCAAACCAGCACCAGTGAAAGCCGAAAAAAATCAGGAAAAGACATAAGAAGTAAAAAACCAAATATAAAACACAACATATACACGATTATATAAGTATATATGTCTTTCCAATTTATCTAATCTTAATCTAATCTAAACTTTACCATATATATCCACCCAGGATTCTTACATAATATCCCATTCTTTAACTACCATACAAGCAGGTACCAACACCATACAAGCAGGTACCAAGGGGTTAACTACCATACAAGCAGGTACCAAGGTGTTAAACTTTGAGCTTTTCGTTCAAATATGGCCAGCGCTCTCAGAAGAACACGTTCCAGAGAGATAAGCTTTGTAATTGTCTGGAAAGCTCTGCCATTTTAACCAGTTCAAAACTCTATCATAAGAATTAAAAAGTTCAATCTTCTTCCTTGTCGACAGCTTCCCCCGATGTTTTCTTTACGATACCCTCTGCATACTTAAAAGCTTTTCCGGGATCTGTAAATGAGCGTTCAGTGCCGTTATAAGATACCTTCATTCTTCCTGGAAAAACGATCCCATATCTAACTCCGGGGACATCCTTCAGAGTGTGTCTTGCCGGTGTGAACAATTTCATTCTCCGGACTACCTCAGGTGGGTAATCACGGAAGATTCGAATATTATCCCTACGGTATGTCAGCTTCTTCCCATGGGTAATCTTTCTCAATATAAATTCCACTGAAGAGATATCACGGAATTTCACAATTATCTGTCTTAAATAATTTGTTCCTCTTGCAATATGCCCAACTCGGTGAGCGACGTCTATTCTTGGTTCTTCCGACAGTTCAAAGACATCTTTGAGTAAATCAGTAACGAAAGTACATGCTTGAGATTCATGTCCCTCTCGTCCTTCTTCCACTCCGAGAATCCTCAGATTTTGTCTTCGAGATCTCGCCTCTAAGTCTAGACATTTGTCAGTCATTCCAAGTTTTTCCTCTTCAGTTTTCTGTGATTATTTCCGTGACCATCTCTTTTATCTCATTCTCCATCTCTTCCATTATTTCATCTAGTTTTCCGATATCATCCTTCACATCTTTAAATTTCTTGTAATCATTTTCGATTCTAACACACTCTGACTTTAATTTTTTATCAAATTCCTTATATTGCTTCTTCAGTTCTTTTAACTCACTGCAAGTATTATCAATTTTTTGAGAAATTCTCTCCATATTAGTCTCCACACTCTGCTTATTACTCTCCATATGAGACTCCATACTCTGCATCTTTTCCAGTGTAATATCAATTGTAGCAGTCATTTCTAAAAGCATTTGCTTTACCTCCTTCTCCTTCTTGTCTCCTTTTGTCGCCATTTCAAGCAGGGACCCTTGGCTGTAAGATTCTTCTTCTTCTGAGCCTTCTTCTGTTGTTTGCAGAGTATCCAATACTTTCTCGAGCTGAAGACTGATAGTGTTTTTCTTAGGTGCCCTTGAGCCTTTTTCTTTGCTCATTTAAAACTCCCGATTTTTACCGTTAAGCTCCACGATTTTCACGTCACCTTCTGATGATGTCACCTTTACACGACACCAAGCACCTCCGGTGAGTTTTTTTTTTTTTAAATCGGTACTGACTTTAAAACGGCTTTTGTGCGATTTTTGCAGGAGAGGAGCTCATTGCCGCGCCTTAGTGCTCCATGGCGCCACCGGAAGTCCGTACATTTGCTTCTAATAAATAAAAAAATATGGCGTTGAGAGGAGGAAGATCACATGGAGAGAGCTGTGGACCATGGAGTCAAATAAGTTGAGCTTCATTATCAGAGCCACATCCTTCCCTCTCCCACAAACCTAAATCTTTGGCTGGGAGAGTATCCAGCCTGCCCCCTGTGTGCAGGTCCAGCAAACGTCAAGCACATCCTGGTCGGTTGTAAGACCAGCCTAACACAAGGCAGATACACCTGGCGACACAACCAGGCGCTGAGGTGTTTGGCAGCTGAACGCGAGTGCAAGAGAGTTACCACCAACGCCATGCCTATCAATGCCTAGATAACATTCCCGCAAATACCATCCTTCATCCGGGAAGGAGAGAAACGGAGGACTAACCCCTCGCCTCTCAACTCATGCCCACTGAACGCAGTCAGGGACTGGGAAATGCGTGTTGACCTAGGCCAGAGGCTTTCGTTCCCAGTTGAAATCGCAGTTACCAACCTGCGACCAGACCTCGTTCTCTGGTCCAACTCCTGTCGGCGTGTTTTCATCATTGAGCTGACGGTCCCATGGGAGGAGGCTGTGAACGAGGCTTATGAAAGGAAAAAGCTTCGATATTCAAACCTTGCAGCAGAGGCAGAGGAGAGAGGTTGGAGTGTAAGGGTGTGTCTAGTTGAGGTGGGGTGCAGGGGCTTTGTAGCCAGTTCCACCGCAAGGCTCCTGAGGGAAGTAGGAGTCAAAGGGCAGGCACAAAGGAGGGCAATAAAAGAACTTGCCAATGCCCACAAATGGAGCAGTCACTGGCTGTGGCTGAAGAGGAAAGATGCTGTCTGGGCTGCCACGTGACCATCTAGAGGCTAACAATAAGACACACACCCAGGTCTGATCAACCTGCGGTGGGCCTGCCTCGACTGAGGGTGTCTTGTGATAAAAGGCCGAAACACCCAGTGACGTTGAGGTACACAACTGAAGATGTGTCTGATTGTTAGCAAATTCACCTAGTGGTCATACCCAAGAATGTCAATCGTAGTGAATATTAGGGATTGTAACATCCAGTCCTAATAATCAATCAATGTTACTGGCAGAGCTGCCTGGAATTTGTAACGCAGCGGGTCAGGCAGCATCTCTGGAGACCATGGATAGGGAATGTGTCAGCTCCCAAAAAGTCACCTATTCAGGTTCTCCAGAGCAGCTGCCTGACCCGCTGAGTTACTCCAGCACTTTGTGCCTTCTCAGCAAGTGATAGCTAGACGGGGTCTGCTTGGCAGGTGGGTCAACAAAGGCCAGAGATGCAAAGACAAAAGCTGTGAGGTAAAGGAGAGAAGAGACATGAAATGTTAAGCCAGAGGAAATGATATAGATGGAAGGGGATGAAGTTACAGCGATAGTGGTAAAAATGGGTGTGTATCCAGATGGGGCATAGGGAAGAGAGGGGGAGAAAAATGAGGGCAGGCGTTGGGGTCATCGGTTAGTTACCTAAAGTTGGGGAATTTAATGTTCACACCA
Organism: Amblyraja radiata; assembly: GCF_010909765.2. Classification (NCBI taxonomy): domain Eukaryota; kingdom Metazoa; phylum Chordata; class Chondrichthyes; order Rajiformes; family Rajidae; genus Amblyraja; species Amblyraja radiata. Next base: position 42,406,554 of record NC_045959.1, read on the forward strand.
TCAGTAAGCTACCCAGGAGGAATATGTGGCCTCACTCTGGCATTGGAGGAGGCCCAGGATAGAAATGTTGGTACGAAAATGGGAAGGTGAATGGTTAATAACCAAGCAGGCCTTGGCATCTGAGTGTTTGGCGAAATGGCAGGCAAGACTATGCTTGGTCTTGCCAATTTAAAGGATGACACATTGGGAACACCGAATGCGGTAGGTGAGGTTAGAGGAAGTGCATGTGAACCCCTGCCTCAACTGGAAGGGCTGCTGGGGTCCTTGAATGGATATGAAGGATTTTTTGGGGCATGTATCACATCTCCTGCAAATGCAGAGGTAAAGTACCTGGGGAGGGGGGTGGTTTGAATGGGAAGGGATTAGTAAACCAAGGAGATGCAGAGGGAGTGGTCTCTGAGGAAAGTGGAAAGGGGTAGGGATGCTGGTGGTGGCAGAAATGTTGGAGAATTATGTGTGTGATGCAAAGAGTGAGAGCAGAACCATGCAAAACACAGAAAACGTGGATGAGGGATCCATCTATGACAGCAGTAGGGAAACTACGTTTACTAAAGATAGAGGACATCTTGATCCTTCAGTAGAAAGCCTCATCTCATGAGCAGATGCGGCAGAGACTGAGAAATTGATAGTAGGGGATGGCATCTTTGCAAGAAGCAGGTTGGGAGGAAGTGTAGCCTAGATAACTAAGCGGTAGGGTGACGCAGCGGTAGAGTTGCAGCCTTACAGCATCAGAGACCCGGATGCTGTCTGTATGGAGTTTGTACGGTCTCCCCATGACCGCATGAGTTTTCTCCAAGAGCTCCAGTTTCCTCCCATATTTCAAAGACATACAGGTTTGTAAGTTAATTGGCTTTGGTAAATTGTCCCCAGTGTGTAAGACAGTGGTAGTGTAAGGGTCAGCGCGGACACGGTGGGCCGAAGGGCCTGTTTCCACGCTGTATCTCAAAACTAAACTGTGGCAGTCACATTCTCTAAAAATGAGGACTAGCACAGCAAAGGTGCTGGGAAATGAAAACATTTGCGACGTTTGGAATGCCTATACTACAGATTTCATTTAAGCCTTTTGCAGATGATGGCTGAAGATTAGTTACCATGCGAATTGTGCTTGAATTTCACGAAAACCTTTTCATGTTCTCATTAACACATTCTACGCCTGAAAGCCGAAAATACAACCTTATAAAAATTGACAAGGATGCTCAGAACATAGCAGTTCACCTGGTCAAATGAAAATACTAGTCCAGATGAGCAATGAGAATAAATTCTTTGAGCAAATATAATATAATTTCTATGTGAATTTGTTACCAAATCATGGCAAAAATATAATCACCTAAAGCACCATGTAGAAGACCATTATGGAGATCAATGGGATATGATCCTACAACTCGAGAGAAATCATGATCTGGACAGTAAATGGAATGCAAGTTACATCCCATGGGTAGTCATTAAGTATTGTGTTTACACCAGGCAACCTGTTTATTAGGCAACCTTAATTAGGTAAACTGGGGGAAAAGCATTTAATAGACTATATTCTTTAATGGATTACTCCTGGTATAACTGGGGGTGGTGCAAGTTCTAATTAGTCCACTGTGTATGCACATTTGCAATGCTTATATTATGAATATTCTACTTTTGTGTGGAGTCATATTTATTGATTAAACCTGGTTTTGGCATCAAAGAGAAAATTGCCCTCTCTTGTTTTGAAAACTGCAATGGCTCTCTGCAGTTTCCTCAAACTGTTGGTGCCGCAACTGTTTACCATATATATTAATGATTTGGAAGAGGGAATTAGGAGCAACACTAGCAAGTTTGCGGATGACACAAAGCTGGGTGGCAGTGTGAACTGTGAAGAGGATGTTAAGAGGTTGCAGGGTAACCTAGGCAGGTTGAATGAGTGGGCAGATGCCTGGCAGATGCAGTATAATATAGATAAATGTGAGGTTATCCACTTTGGCGGCAAAAACAAGGGGGCAGATTATTATCTCAACGGGGTTAGGTAATGGGGAGGCACAGCGAGACCTGGGTGTCCTTGTACACCGGTCACTGAAAGTTGGCGTGCAGGTACAGCAGGCAGTGAAGATAGCTAATGGAATGTTGGCCTTCATAACAAGAGGATTTCAGTATAGGAGTAGAGAGGTTCTTCTGCAGTTGTATAGGGCTCTGGTGAGACCACATCTGGAGTATTGTGTACAGTTTTGGTCTCCTAATTTGAGGAAGGACATCCTTGTGATTGAGGCAGTGCAGCGTAGGTTCACGAGATTGATCCCTGGGATGGCGGGACTGTCATATGAGGAAAGATTGAAAAGACTAGGCTTGTATTCACTGGAGTTTAGAAGGATGAGGGGGTATCTTATAGAAACATATAAAATAGTAAGATTAAACGAGAACTTACCAGTTTGAAGTTTGATCTGTATTTTATGAGGAGTTACGATGAGGGATTACGTGAAGAAGCCCGCCAGGACGCATGCGTGGCATTCTTCAAAGCAGCGGTGTGAGATCACAGATAACTGTAATGACTAAACCTAGTAAGATTAGAGAAGAGGTACCAGTTAAGTATATGATCAGGGTGGAAGCGGAGGGCACGTAATCCCTCATCGTAACTCCTCATAAAATACAGATCAAACTTCAAACTGGTAAGTTCTCGTTTAATCTTACTATTTTACTTCGGAGTCACGTGAGTGACTACGTGAAGATTTTAAAGCTCTGTGATTTCATGCCGTGGAACGAGTCCATGCATCACGTCTGCCTTGACTGTGGGAGGAATTGTGTTAACATACTTTGGACATGAATTCGATAATGAAATCATAAAAATGTTTAACACAAGTTTATAACCCCTTTTTATGGGTTTAAATTAATTTACAGAACTTAAATTGTTTCTGCAAACGTTCCAGGTTTCATTACTGGTTTATTACAAAATAATTGGAATGTTTTCCCCTCCAGACCATCCTGCTGCCTTGAAGATTTGGTCCATTGGTACATTCAACTGTATCGCTGCCGATGTAGCTGCAGCCCTGGTGGAAAGAGATTTTTAAAATGTAGTATCCACCCCAGCCTGTGTTAGCAACTGTTTCAGCCATCTTGAGATGGTCTGGACCGTCACTCTTGGTGTGGTTGCTAGTGGCTGACCAAAATGTGCCTTATCATTGCCTCTTAGGATATTCGTTATCTCCATATATAACGACAGATGTCTTATTATACACAGACGGTCATCTGTTGGGTATGACCTAATTGTATATTGAGGCCTGCTGATCCCTTTTCTGTTCTGCTTACTATCTCATAAATATGAAACTTAATATTTTCTGTTGAGAAAGTCATGTTGTCCAGTCTAGTTTTTGCAGTGACTGTATCCTCTGTGCCGTGACCAATACCATTAGCATGACTGTTTTAATGTCAGTCTGTGTAGGGACAGAACTGTTGCTGGAGACCAATTCCTGAGCATCTTCAGGATTATTCTCACATCCCATATTTGGGAGTATCTGGTTCCCCTCATGGTTTTATACCAGTGGGTGAGTCCCAACAGTGTAATGGTCTGTCCCCTGCCATAGGTAAGTCGATGGGCACTTCTGGCGCAGTTGATGGCACTGTAACTGAGCCCCTCATCATAGTGGAGGCCTGCCAGATATTCCAGAACAGATGGGATGTTCATGTCTCTGATTCCATGTTTGATACCATTGGGAACCATGGTTGTGTAGGCCAATCGGGTACTACCAATACCAGATGCCGAGTCTTGTTGTATTTCTTTAATACCCGACTGTGTTCCATGTTTTGCTGTGATATCAGCAAATACTATTTTATTCAATATCCATTTGGTGTTTTCATTAAATTTGCGTGACCTGGTGTCTGCCACTGAATTTAGTCTTCCTGGTAGGTAAGTGGCTGATATCCAAATATCTCTCTGGATACACCATTGCCAATTTGTATAGCCAGATTGTCACATGATGTCGATTTGTTTCCACCCTGTGGTTAATGTATGCTACCACAGTGGTATTGGTGGCTCCGCACCCAAGTGTACTGGCATCAGTTTGTAGTACCATGGGGTTACTGACAATGCTTGGATAGGAACAAGGCCAGATAGGAACAAGGCCTTCCGTGGAGTGGATATGGCCGGTGTGGAGGACATCTGGCACAGCTGATTCCATTTGGTCCACCAGCTTTGTCACAGCCCGCTGTTTCTGCACCTGCAATCAGCATGGAAATACAAAAAAGACCGCAGCTCTTACCTGCAGGTCCAAGTTAAAATCGTTGCTACGGGTGAACGTCGTTCCACCCCGTCTGCTGCCGTTATTGACTGGTCAAAAGTCAACGGCCCCATTTGAATGGTCTCCCGCCTGGCCGTGGTGTTCTGGCCGGCGCGGGACCAAAAGTCGGCACTGCTCTTTATATTACGGGAGATAAACGTGCCTTCAGCTGCTGCCGGCTGCCTGCGACTCCGCTGTCTTCCCCAGCCAGCTTCACTAGCAGCACTTGTGGACACTCCTTTGTCCAGCTTCCCCTCCTGTACAGACCCAGCGCGGGGAAACATTAGGTTTGTTCCCTCTCCCGCCCGACCCGGTGCGGGAGCGAGTCGGGAGAGAAAGTCGGGCACAGCTATTCCCATTACGGGAGATAGCGTGCCTTTGGTTGCTGCTGCCGGCTGCACGCGAATCCGCGGTTTATACCATGTCCATTGATTCTTGCAACAGCTTTTCTCCTTTTGTCCCCTAATCTTAAAAAGGGGACAGAACACAAATACAACCTACTGTCTTTGTGGGTTGTTGGCTCCGTTTTCCTCCACCCGTTTGGGGTGAAGTTTGGCACTCGCTCCCGTTATGGGAGATAGTGGTGCCGACGTCCGTTGCTGGCTGCCTGCTGCTGTTCAGCGGCAGCTCGGCAGCCTTTGTGCAATCAAGAAAAAAGGTAAGGAAAAATTCTCTTACCTGTTGTTGCTGGTTCTCAACCTGCCGTTCGGGAGGAGCGTCCTTCCTCCCGCTGTGATTTCCGCAGCCCCACGGACCCATGTAGCGTAGGAACGTCCTTCCTCCCGACAATGACGAGTTACAATGCGTGTAGCATAATGACACGCATGCGTCCTGGCGGGCTTCTTCACGTAGTCACTCACGTGACTCCGAAGTAAAATTATAAATGGACTGGACAAGCTAGATGCAGGAAAAATGGTCTTCCATTAATATTTCTTCTCTATTTTTACTGTGAAGAAAGCCATGAAGACTGGGGAACTAGGTACTGTTAACAGAGATGTCTTGAGGGCAGTCTGTTTTATAGTCAAGAAGGCGCTGGACTTCCTATGGCATGTGAAGGTAACTAAATCTCCCGGGCCTGATCAGATATATCTGTGGACACTGTGGCAACTAGAGAAGAAATTGCATGTACCCTGGGAGAGTTTCATGAATTATCATTAGACACCAGTGAGGTGCCAGAACACAGGAGGATGGCTAATGTTGTGCCTCATTTAAGAAGAGCTGCATGGAAAAGCATGGGAACTATAGACCATTTCTGACAGGCAAGTTACTGGAGAAGATTCTGGGGGATAAGACATATAAAGGCATTTGGATAGACAGTGGCTGATTAGGGACCGTTAGCATGGTTTAGTAGGTGGGAGATCATGCCTTTTGATTCCGAGTAAGTTTTTGAGGAAGTAACCAAAAAGGATGACAAGGACAAAGTCATAGAAAGTAATCTATATGGACTTCCGCAAGATCTTTGATAAGGTTCCCAATGGTAAGCTGCTCTGGAAGGTTAGGAAACATGGGATTCAGGTGTCCTGGCCGACTGGATAGAGAATTGATATTGTGAAAGGAGCAGAGTGCTGTTGATAGGTTGTTGTTTGGCCTGGAGACCTGTAATGAGTTGTCTGCCTTGGATCGGTGCTATGCCATTGCTGTTTGTGGTTTATATCAATGATTTGGATGAGAATGCACAGTACTAACATGTTTAGCAAGTTGCAGATTATACTAAAGTGGGTAGTATCATAGACAGTGAAAATGGTTATCAATAAATGCAGCAGGGTTTTGATAAGCTAGGCAAGTGGGTTGAGGAGTGGCTAATGGAGTTTAATGTAATTAAGTATGAGGTGTTGCAATTTGGGACGTCAGACCAGGACAGGATCTTTACAGGGAAGGATGTCATTAAGCTGGAAAGAGTAAAGAGAAAATCTATGAGGATGTTACCAGGACTCGAGGGCCTGAACTAAAGTGAGAGGTTTGGCAGACTAGGATTTTATTCCTTGGTACATGGGAGGCTCAGGGATGATCTTGTAGAGGTGTATAAAATCATGAGGGGAATATATAGGGTGAATTTTTCCTAGAGTAAATCAAGAACCAGAGAACATTGGGTTAAGGTGATAGGGGTTGAGTTTAATAGGAACCGGAAGGTCAGCTTTTTCACATGGATGGTGTTCGGTATATGGAGTGAGCTGCCAGAGGAGGTAGTTGAGGCAGGTACTATAACAACATTTATAAGACACCTGGACAGGTACATGGATAGCAAAGATGTGAGCAGGTGAGACTAGCATAGACAAGGCTTATTGGTCGACATGGACAAGTTGAGCCGAAGGACCTGTTTGCATGTTGCATGATCCTATGACTGTAGCTGTAAAATTGCTGCTGCCTGTGCTGGAGCATGCTGATACTTCCTGCCTGGCTCTGATGCAGTGAGCCTTACCCCAAGCCTTTCTGCATGGTCGAGTATTTCACCTTAGCAGGTGACGTGGGCTGCACTAACAATCTTGCTGTGCATGTGAGGCTTTTGAATGTTTGTTGAAAAAGTCAAATATTTTTAAAATATTCTTTATATTTAAATGCCTGGAAATAGATACACATACGAAAGATCAATTAGAATTTTTACAAATAATTTAAATAAAAGCGCAACTTTTTCGCTTCCTTCCGTGAGCCTATGCATTCGAATGGTGGCAGCCACACTTGTACTATTCCAGAGACCCGTTCTCCCAGCCTTACAGATCAGATATCAGTGGAAATTCATGTAAATCTGTTGGACCCCATCGGGGCAACACAGAGGGCGTCAGAGGGAGAAGATGCTACCGCTGATTTCATCTGAAGAACCAGGACGTCCACAGGGATATCTGGGAATGAGCTGGAATAATGGTGGGATCTCTACTCCTTTATAATGTAGCCACAGTACCTACTTTTTGTTTTAAATCAATATACCGTCATGGCCCTTCAATTTCCTCTGCTTTGGGGAAACCTGGAACTTGAGAAAAGGTGAAAAGGGCTGGATCACAGGAGTTGTACTCTGGTACACATTATCCAGGGCAAGTTAGCTACTCATTAAACCTCCCTCACCATCAGCATTCTCCACTACCCTTTGTTTACTACTGCCACCATCCGTACCATGCTCAGCTATTTGTTCCAATCAACTATCATCATCTCTCAGCCACAATCAGACCCTTCTTTTCCAATCCTGCTCCCTGGACCATCTTCTTCCTCTGTCTGCAACATCTCTCAGCAGCTATCTGACTACCTTTTAGACATTCATTCGAGACTCCATTTTGACTCCCACAAGCCACTATTCAAAACTTCTCATGGTCTACCATTGGACTCTCAACCAGAGGATTATACAGCATTTAAACACCCCCTTTGACCCAACCTGTCCATGCTGACCAAGATGCCCCATTTAAGCTAGTCCTATTGGCCTGTGTTTGACTCGCATTCCCCCAACCTTTCATATCCATGTACCTGTCACATCAAAGCCATGGCCAAGAAAGCACACCAACGTCTCTACTTCCTGACAAAGCTTAGGAAGTTCAACATATCCCCAACAACCCTCACCGACTTCTACAGATGCGGCGTAGAAAGCATTTTATTTGGATGCATCACAGCATGGTTTGGGTATGGCTCCATCCAAGACAGCAAGGAATTGCAGAGTTATGGACATAGCTCAGACCATCACGCGAACCAACCTCCCTTCCTTTGAATCCATCTACACTTCATGCTGTCTAGGCAAGGTCACCAGCATAATCAAGTCTCACCCCGGTTAAGCCTCCTGCTCCCCTCTCTCATCAGGATAGCACACAACAAAAAGCTTTTTCATTGTCGTTCTGTGCATGTGATAATAATAAACTAAAACTAAACTAAAAATAAAACTGTCTAAATGTCTTTTAAGTGTTATTTTTGTACCTCCTTTAACTACATTCTCTGGCAGCTCATTCCATGTACCCACTATGCTCTTTGTGAAAAGGTTGGCCCGCAGGTTTCTATTAAATCTTTCCCCTTGCATCTTAAACCTATGTCCTCTAGTTATTCATTCCACTAATCTGGAAAAGAAGACTGTGCCTTCACGCTATCTATTCCTCTCCTGATTTTATACACTTCTATAAGTTCATTACTCAGCCACCTGCACTCCAAGGAATAAAGTCCTAGCCTGCTCAGTCTCTCCGTGAAGCTCACACCCTTGAGTCCTTACAACATCCTAGCTAATTTTCTCTGCACTCTTTCCAGCTTAATGACATATTTTCTACATCACGCTGACCAAAATTGAACACAATACTCCAATTGCAGCCTCACTAATGTTTCATAAAACTGTGACATAACCATGATCAGGGAAATCCCACGATTAGGACTATCTCTACATGTAGAATTCACTGGCAATCGGAATGCTTACAACTGATCCGTCGTCGATTAAGAACACTACCTCACGGACCTCCTTACTCTCCATCTTTCAGGGCTTGGACAGCAACATTCCCACCTGGGAAGCCTTGGACCTACCAATCATCAGTGAGAAAATTCTGGAAAAAAGTATCAAGGGGCCCCAGTGTGGTTTAGATCTTTAAGAAGCAGGATCTTTAAGAAGCAGCTTTTTCCAGGTTTCAACATTAAAATGGAACACACTTTTGCCAAGCCAAACCCCCCACACATTGTTTTTTTGCATCATAGGTCCTGATCAGAAGCTCAATACTCACTCATCCAACAGAGTTTGGGTAATTAATGAGAGCAAAACCAAATTCTGAAATTCACTGTCAGTCAAATGAACAATGTGTAGGAAGGAACTGCAGATGCCAGTTTAAACTGAAGATAGACACAAAAAGCTGGAGTAACTCAGCGGGCCAGGCAGCATCGCTGGAGAGGAATGAGTGACATTTCAGGTCAAGTCTGAAGAACCCAAAACAAATTAACAAATTTGTCGAGGATAAACGTAATTCAAAGCCCTTTGGATGAGAAAAATAAGTGATTAGGATAGACATAACAGTATGATGTTAAAGAGCTAGGATGAACAGAAAGAACAAAATATAAATTTATATTTTTATAAATTAGTAAGTGTACCAAGATAAAACAATAAACAAGGCTAACGGTATTTTGAGTTTGATAAATGGATAGTAATATCTGTTGAAATGATGGGGGATGAGGAGATTTAGTGGAGGTTTATAAAGTTACATGTGATATGATACAGTGAGTAGGTAAGGCTTACTTTCTCTGGTTCAAAGGTCATTGATTCAAGGTCATGCTTTTACAATGGTCCTAAACTGAGGAGAGATTGGGAAAAAGATTCCCTGTGGAAGATTTTGTTAGATCTTCCTTTCAGTGTAAAACAAAAAATCCATATTTAGCTTAAGTAATCAAATATGTTTGGCCATCAAATTTCAGCATGTTAACTTATTTATTTTGGCTCATTTTTACACATATTTGAAATATACATCACCTCGATTATTTAAACCTACAGTACTCATTATTGCTAACCAGAATAACCCTTCTGGTATATCCATTGGAGATATATGAGAAATATATTAAAACAAAAAAAATTAATTGGGAGAATGGGCAGCATTTAAAAAGTTACTTTGTGTTTTCTGGTTTTTTTACAATAAATTGCGTATGTAATTGGAGAAAGGAAAATATATATAATAGATTGTCCTTTTTATTCATGAAATAGAAAGTAAAGACATGTAACATAGGTTCAGCATACTAGAGAAGACAGTAGTCACACAAAAAAACTGCTTCATTAAAAGAGCATTCTGGGTTGCTCTGCTGCTGATTGGAAGTTCATCAATGGTGGGGGTCACACAATGGTTTTGTGATGTTTTCCTGCGTAAATGGTACTGTGTCAGTTTCAGTGCAGAAACTTTGCTTCCTTGTAGCTGTGGGTATCGAGTTTTGCTGGAACAACCTGGGTAGCCAGTTTTTTTTTAAATATAGGGACACAACCAGCAATCTTTCAGTTACTGGGAAATATTACCAGTGAATGAATGACTGCTGTGGTGATACCAAAGAGTTAGGAGAAAGCTTCCTGAGGGGCTAGGTGTATCTGGAAGCACCATGAGGGCAGGAGGCTTGCTGTGAAGACTCACCACGGCCACACCCCAATTATTCTGACAGGATTTTGTCAACAGGAGTAATACTGCACAGTCTTTGGATGCGTGTACTTTGGGAAGCCTCCTGGGCAGCACATCCCAATGTTCACTCTGATCACTATTGTACACTGCAACAAATGCGAGGCATTCACCCTGAGAATAGATTTCGGGTTTCATTAAGGATTCAACCGTGAGCAGCAAACGATGCGATTTAACAGAAATAGGCAACAGTATCCTGGAAATATCCAGAGACCAGGTAGTTGAGAATGATAGTCCAGCCACATATGGGAGGTTTTCTTTGTAATTGCAAAAATGGAAAATCTTAGTGAGAACAAAGAATGTGATTTAACTGTTTCTTGATTAGAATGGGTGTCAAGTGTATGGGGAGAAGGCAGGAAATGGGATTATGAGGCAGAGATTGGCCATGATTGAACGGCGGAGTAGACTCAATGGGCCAAATGGCCTAATGGCCTACTCCTATAGCTTGTGAACTTGTGAAGTGTTGCCTCTTAATATAGTGCAGTTTAAGGGGAAATACAGTAAAACCTGGTTGACCATAGTCCTAGAGCTATACAGCACAGAAATGGACCCTTCGGCCCATCTTGTCCATGCCAATTCAGTTGGCATACTGGTTTTGCCCAATTTGCTTGCATTTAGCCCATATCCGTCTAAACCCTCCCCATCTGGCCAAATTTATTTTAAAAGTCATAATTGTATCTACTTCTATAGCTTCTTCTTCTGGCAGCTCATTCCAGATATGGACTACCTTCTGAGTGCAAAGGTTGCCTCTGAGGTCCCCCTTAAATCTCTCTTTTCTCACTCCAAGCCTCTACCCTCTAGTTTTGTCCTCTGCTCTGGGAAAAGACTGTGAGCAATAACTTTATATTCATGATCTTGTACACCTTATGAATGTCAGACCTCACTCTCCTATGTTTAAAAAAAATCCCAGTCAATAAAATGTCTCCCTATAAACTCAAGTGCAATCTCAGGTAACATGCTGGTGAATCTATTCAGCACCCTACCCAACTTAATGACATCCTTTCTATACTTGGTGGCCAGAACTGTAGTACTCCAAGTGTGGTCTCACCAACAAATGGTACAACTGAATCATGATGATGTCCCAACTTTTGAATTCAATACCTTTCCCAATGAAGGCAAACATGCCGAAGGCCTTCGTCATCACACTGTCCAGCTGACTAGCCATTATTAGGGAACCGCGCATCTGCACTCTCAGTTCTCTCTGTTCTGCAACACTCTCCAGGGCCCTAGCATTTACTGTATAAATCCAGACCTGGTTTGAGCTATCAAAGTGCAACACCTCACAGTTGTCAGAGTTATATTCCATTTGCCATTCTTTGCCCCCCCCCCCTCTCCCAACTGATCCAGATCCTGTTTTACAGATGAATATCTTTCTTCACTGTCCACTATATGCTAATTTTGTTGTTGTCTACAAATTTACTAACAACGTTAATTACATTGCCAAGCAAAGCATTAATATAGATGAAAAATAAAAGTGGACTCAGCACTGACCCCTGTGACAGTTGACTGGTCATTGAACTCTAATTATAAAGCAATTCTCCACAACTACCCTTTCACTCTGTGGAAGCCATCAGTAGATATTTTTAAGGCAGCGATAGATAGATTCTTGATTAGTACGGGTGTCAGAGGTTATGGGGAGTAGGCAGGAGAATGGGGTTAGGAGGTAGTGATATATCAGCCATGATTGAATGACGGAGTAGACTTGATGGACCAAATGGCCTAATTCTACTCCTATTCCTTATGACCTTATGACTCCTTCCTCTAAGTAAATTTTAACCCCAATTGGTTACTGCTCATTGGATTCAGTGTGCTCTGGTCTTCCAGACTAGCCCACCATGATGGAGTTTTTCCAAAGGCCTTGGTAAAGTCCATTTAGACAATGTCCACTGCTTCACCCTCATTATTCCTCACGGTGTCCTCTTCAAGAAACAGATTTGTGAGGCACAATCACTCACACAGAAGCAATGGTGACTCCCCCTAATCAGTCTGCGCCTAACCAAATGCTGGTAGATCCTGTCCCTATGAATCCCCTCCAACATCATTCCCACCACTGACGTCAGGTTCACCAATCTGTAGTTCTCTGATTTGTCCTCGCTGCCCTTCTTACATAATACATCTTAGCCACCTTGCAGTCTTCCGTATCTTAATGTGTGGCTGAAGACGATGCAAATATCTCTGCAAGGGCCTCTGCAATTTTCTCCCTCGCATCCCATAAGGTCCACAGTGGCATTTGGTCAGGCCATGTAAATGTATCCATCTTAATGTGTTTTATAAATCACCAATACCTCCTCTTTGGTCATTCATATCTGATCTGAGACATCACAACTCGAATGCCTCAATTCCTTAGTTTCCATGATTTTCTCAGTGAAAACAGATGAGAAGTATTAATTTAATATCTACCCTATCTCTTGTGGCCATACACAAAAATGGCCATGCTCATCTTTTTGGGGATCTATTTTTTCCCTAGTCACCCTTTTACTCTTAATATACCTGGAGAATCTCTTAAGACTTTCCAATACTTTGCTGCCAGCTCCATCTCAAGTCCTATTCTTTCCCTCCTGATTATCTTCTTAAGTGTCCTCCTACACTTCTTATACTCAGAGGGATTCACTAGATCCCAACTGCCTAAATCCAATGTATGTCACCTTCTTTTTCCTGAGCAGAGCCTCAGCATGTCTCATTAACCAGGGTTCCCTGCATTTGCCAGCCTTGCCCTTCACCCTAACAGAAACATGAGATCACGTACTCTTTCTGTCTCACTGTTGAAAACCTCTCACTTGACAGCCAAGCCCTTACCTACAAGCAGACTCTTCTAGTCGACCTCTGCAAGTTCCTGCATAACTCCTCCAGAATTGGCCTAATGAATTATAATCACTAGCCGCAATGTGTTCCCTCTGATACTTCAGTCACTTGCCAGTCCTGCATTCCCTTGAACTCGAACCTTCTGTGTCATCCTTCTATTCCTACCCTCACTAGCAACGTGGCACTGGAAGTAATCTAGAAGATATCACCTTCAAGGTCCTGCTTTGTAACGTCCTATCAACTCCCTATATTCCTCCAGAGGACTTCGTCCCATTTCCTACCTATGTCATTAGTACTAATGTTATACCATTAGTACTAATGTGTATGGCTCAACACTAGATGTAGAGACATGAAAACTTGAGAATATCTTGTAGCCACTTCAAGACATAGTGGACTGTAAACACACAGTAAGTGTTCATCACCCCGAACAACTGTTCCTGCATTCCTGTTTGCAGCCACAGAATCTCCTATCTGTCCCCCAATTAGAGAGTCTCCTGTCACTACAGCGCCGTCTAACTTCACCCGACCCTGCCATGCGTCAGAGCAAGAAATGGTGCCACAGAGCTAGCTGCTGCTTTCTTCAGCACAGTAATCCCCATCAACAGTTACCAGGCTTCTGAATGGCCCTATCTTAAGCGAGGGAACTGTCCCCCAAAACAATGGACTTTGTTTTTCTGCCACAATGCTGAGAACTATATTCTGCACCCTGTACATTGCCCTTTGCTCTACCTATTGCACTTGAGTTTAGCTTGATTGTGTTTATGTATAGTATTATCTGATTTGATTGGATAGCATGCAACACAAAGCTTTTCACTGTGACAATAACACATGACAATAACAAGCCTAAAGTATGTGTTTGATATAAGTATGTTTTTGAGAGGAATAGCCACAGGAGAACTTGCACTCTCTGATTAATCCCTTTACCCTTTCTGGCGGTCACACATCTACTTTCTGTCTGCACCCTTGGGTGTGACCATCTCAACGTAACTTCCATCTGTGAAGCCCACAATCTCCTGGACGGTCCTGAGGTTGTCCAGCACCAGCTCTAGTTCACTCATACGGTCAGTCAGGAGCTGCAGCTGCATGCACCTCCCGCAGATGTAGTCCACAGCAACACTAGAAGTTTCCTTGACATCCTACAGGAGGAGCATACCAGTGCCCTAATAAGACCAAGGTAGTTTACAAAAATAAACATTACCTTATCTTGCCCTCACCCTCTGCTCAGCCTCCTCACCAAAGCTTCTTCAGTTGAAGCCTCAACGAACCACACAGACAGCAGTCAGCCTCACCGAATGCCTTTCTCAAAACTGCCTATCATAATAGGACACTGTACCCGACCTCCACTTCCTATCGGCTGCTGTGCCTCTCAATGTCATTCAATCGGCGTTTCCACTGCTGCCTTGCTCTGCTCTGGTAACTCACTGGCTCAGTTGCTCACTGGACCAGTGAGAGTAAAAAGCACAGAGAGAAGGTGTGTGTCACACGACTATTGGTGTCATTGAGGGGAAGTTTTTGTCCAGTAATACCTGCTAAGGCAAACGAAAATCACATAGAAATGTCATAAGTCACAGTCATTCTCCCATTCCACTAGCAGCAGAGCGAGCTGCTGTCTTAACTACTCACCTCACCCACCAGGAAGTAATTTCAACTAGAATTTAAAGTAAGGACAGTAGTTTAGAATAATATTTATGTTATTGGATGAGCAAAGCATAAGTTTAAATCTAATATTGCAAATTTGAATTAGATATTTAACATCCAGGAAAAATGTATCAGTAAAAATAACTACAGCATAGTCAGTTGCTTACAAAACCTAACTTGACTCCTTGTAACTATGAAAACCTGCCTTCATACCCAATGTTACCTGCATGCAATTCAAGCACCATACTAATCAAGTTGAGT
>NC_045959.1:42426584-42461584 GCF_010909765.2 Amblyraja radiata
TTCCTGCAGACATACTCATACTTGATGGATGGAACTATGTAAGTGTCTAGAAAGTCCATGCTTTTGTTTTCCTTTTCTGAATCCACTTTTGTGCTTTCTGCAGCAGAGTTTCTCTCTTCCTTTTTTTCTAAAGATTTGTTTGCTTTTTTCTGTTCATTTTGAGCACAAGATGAGTCCGCTAGTTTTTGATTCTGTTGTTGCTTTTGTTGTTGCTTTTGCTGTTGCTGCTGTTGCTTCTGCTGCCGCTGCAATGATTCCTGGAGGTTTTGCTGATACTGCTGATATTGTTGCAATAGAGTGCCGGGTGAAAGACCAGTGATCGCTTGGGGTACTACAGGGCCGTAGGGGAAAAGGTTCTCCATCCCACATAACGGTGGAATGTACCCTCCTTGCATTGCTCCAGGAAGTTGAGGAGTGAAATACGATGCAAATCCGGGGATGAAATATGGCAAGAATTGTCCACCCAAAAAAGAGGCTGAGTCACCTGCCATCGCTGCTTGAAGAGTCTGCAGCTGAGCAGGGTCCAATAAATTCCCACCTCCATGCTGATTTGACATTACTGACGATTCCTTTTCCTCTTTCTTACTGGGTAGCGTTTCATCTTTGTCCTTCCCCATCTCCTTGTCTTTGGGTCTAACCTTGACCTTGTCCGACTTCCCATTTTTCTCTGTATCCTTGCTCTGCTGCTCTGCCTGCTGTCCGACCAAAGGAACCGATGCTGGTGGGGGAGTCTGCAGCAAAGATTTACTGGGCATGCTGCTGAGTGAAAGGGCAGGGGAAAGAGTGGCTGGAGATGGGAATCCAAGCATGCCTGCACCAGGAGATGATAAAGCTGAAAGACAATAAGAATTTCTCTTATCATTTCAAATGCAAAATATTACAGCTTTATATTTTAAAACCGATAAAGCAATATATTAATTCCTCTCATTCCAATGGAGCCTACAATTAGATAACCGCTGCAAGATGTTACCTTGTGAAATTCTTACCCCCACCACCTTACCAAAAGCATGGTGCTTAGGAATACTTGCCACTCAACCAGATAGTGGAAACAGACAACATATTCAGTTCAGGGCAGTTTGCTTGACCATAAACAAAGCTACTGGAGTCAATAAACACCACACCATTGTCATTACTGTCACCAAATACCACCATACTATTGTTGTGATTGCAGCAGATACAATCCATTGAATGCAATCCTACAGCTCACCAGAAATCACCATTAAGTGTGTAGGAAGGAACTGCAGATGCTGATTTAAACCCAAGATAGACACAAAAAGCTGGAGTTACTCAGCGGGTCAGACAGCACCACTGGAGAAAAGGATTAGGTGACATTTCGGGTTGAGATCCTGAAGAAGGGTCTCGACCCGAAATGTCACCTATTCCTTTTCTCCAGAGAAGCTGTTGGACCTGCTAAGCAGCTCCAGCTTTTGGTGTCTATCTTCACCATTAAATGTTATCTCCACCATTTCGAAGGAGTAGTCTTGTGAAAATATGATGATTTTTAGGTTTACCTTGAAGTCACATAATATCTTGATTGCATATGGTGCTATTCCATCATTATTAGCATTAATAACCAACACTAATAGCTCTGAGGGTTCAAGTACATAGTGCATTACCTTAGGTCAATTAAAGATAGGCAGTAAATTTACAGGTGTGTGCATGTTCAAAGCAAATAGATCCCAATATAAAAAGCCAAAAAAACTATTAAAATAAATGAATTAATTAAAATAACGTAATAAGGAAATTGATACAAGCCTAACAAACATCCTGGTCTTGTCATCCTTCAGGTACAGTACTGATACTCTTATTTTTATAAAATGGAAGATATCAATTTAAGAATACAGGTGCACAACCTTTTATCCGAAGATCCAAATAACGAAAAGCTCCGAATAGCGGACATTTTTTCGGTCCTTGAAGAAAGGTCCTTGAAGACGTTCACCGAGGGCGGCCCGCAGAGGTGACAGCGGAACCTCCGGTCGGTCCTCGAAGAAAGGGGAACTAAATCCCCATTCATAAAAGAGAAGGTGAGGGTATATTGCGCGGGAGGGTTAATAATTGACAATCTTCTGCTGCCTGCCCGCTGAGTTAAAAAGTTCCCACGGTAGACTCGCGATACACAGTGTATCGTGAGTCTTGCGTGGGAACTTTTTAACTCAGCGGGCAGGCAGCAGCAGATTGTCGCTCCCTTCAGTTTCACCCTACCTACACCCCTCTGCTTCCCGGCCATGTGTGTGACCCCTTCCCTCCCCTCTCCAGCTCCCCGCCCATTGCACCGGCGCGGGGGCTTTGCACTGTCTTCACGTCGGCGATGCTAGCAGGTCAGTGCCAGTCACCGGAGACGTCAGGACCAATGGGACACCGACCCCCAGGCCCACTGCAAGCACGGAGATCCCAGAGACCCACAGCCAGCAGCAGCCCAGCCCCGTTCCAACTCCAGAGGAACACGCTCCCCTTAGGGACAGAAGCTAATGGTGTGCAAGGTACGTCTTGTTCTTGGGGTGGCGCAGCTCGGGCTGTGGGCGAACTGCCACTTGTCGCCGTAGCGGCCCATCGGGGATTCTTGGGGTTGCGGATGAGGGGGCGCAGCTCGGGCTGTGACGCCTCCGGCCACCCCTCTGTACAGGAGCTGAGACTGGGAACTGTGGGGTTGTTTGCAGTTGCAGAGGGAGGGGGCAAGGGCGGTACAGTTCCCAGTCTCAGCGGCCCATCGGGGAGCGGGTTCCTGTTGGTCCTGACGTCTCCGGCCACCCCCCTGGACAGGAGCTGAGAGATGTCAGGACCACCAGAAGCCGCTCCCCGATGGGCCGCTACGGCGACAAGTGGCAGTTCGCCCACAGCCCGAGCTGCGCCCCCTCATCGGGACTCCGACCCCCAGGCCCACTGCAAGCACGGAGATCCCAGATCAGCAACTCCAGCCCAGCCCCGCTCCAACTCCAGAGGAACACGTAGGGGCAGAAGCTGATGGTGTGCAAGGTACGTCTTGTTCTTGGGGTTGCGCAGCTCGGGCTGTGGGCGAACTGCCACTTGTCGCCGTAGCGGCCCATCGGGGAGCGGATTCCTCTGGAGTTGGAGGGACAGGGAGACACAGCGGCTTTTGAGAATGGTGGGCAATCACTTCCAAAGTTCTGCCCATACAGTCAGTACACCTCTCCTACACTTGTCTCCCGCACTAAGATCATCTCGCAGAGAATGATCCCAGCCTAACCCTCCCTATTCTCTCCTATTCTGCAAGAAAAAACTACATTGAAGACTCAAACTCGTGATCGAGTAACTGCCGGGATCGAGGCGCAAACTCGCAACCTTGCGGATATGAGCCGAGCACTCTACCACTGAGCCAGCCGTTAAAATCTACGCTAAAAATCTTCCAATCCGAAAGCCGAAAAATTCCGAATTACGAAAAGTGTCTGGTCCCAAGGCTTTCGGATAAAAGGTTGTGCACCTGTATTTTGAACCATATCTAATCCATATGTTTTAATATTTTAATAATGTTTACTGAGTTTTGATAATGAGACATTTTTCAGGTTCTTTTATTCACATTTCATTTGTTAAATAAATTAAACTTTATTCATTTGAAGGTAAGTATCTAGCAATAAAATAAATTATATAACAAGTAAAAGAATTTGACCCAATTTTCAGACAAACTTTCATAGTTTATATAATACCATTAATTTCAAATAGTAAAGTGTTGTCCTTGGGTGAAGCTGCAACTTACATTCAAAACGATCTTCAACGATGACAAAGGGATTGAAGTAATGTTGTCTTTGAGTAATATGTAATATTAATAGATCCAGTTTAAGATATCTTTCCTGATTTAGGTTTTCATTTACTAACGGCAAGCAGGTGCAATCAATAGCACCTGTTTTACACGAACACTCAAAGTTAAAATAATCTCATCATATGCAAAACTGCTTTGCAGAAAGAGTCATCTACCTTAGGTTTTATGCCATACATATATGTGTGGAGAAAACACTGGTGTGAATTAGGTTGAACCTGCAGAAAGCCATTGTTTTAATATTAGGCCAGAACTTGTGGCTGTGTTGGGTTTTCTATGTTTGCTGATGATCTACGTGCTAAGCATAGAATTGTCTTTTCCACATTCACTATTATCTATCTGCTGCCCAAACATGTCCCTATCCAAAATGACACCATGTGTAATGCCCACTAGTAGGTGAACCATGAAACAAATGGAGAAAAATGTATTTGAATGCTGACTGAACCTTGTCCCATGCTTTGTTGACTGTCAAAACTTTTGAATAATCCTGAGATTCAGAAATGTTTAATATCTATTAAAAAAAGTAATACTTAAAATTTGTAAAAATAGAAACTGTTAAAATATTAAAGGAAACTCTATTCATTCAAGTTATGACTTAATACTTGCCTAGGTCCCTTGCAGCTGTCCCTTACCATTTCATTTCATGAACGTACTAGTGTCAGATCTCACCTGACTAAGGTTCAGTGATCATGTTCCCATGATATGTGCTGAGGAGCTACTGGAGTCAATGCACCAGGTATTCTGCCTACCACAGGATTTCAAGAGGAAATCAATGCTGGACCTGCTCCAGGAACCACGAGCAGACAGAGGTCAACAAGTTCTGGACCTTTATGGCTGTACGGCAATCCTAAACTTAGTGGCACTTACAAAGGGTTTGGCATTGAACTGTCAACATTTTCCAGCAAGTTATACTAAAGCTAGACTTTTCTGAATCTCCGGTGTACACATCAGAGAGTGTAGAATGCAACTGAACATTACTTCAGTGACTATTCTCTGGAGGCTGACTGTTCATTGAATCATACAGTACAGAAACAGGCCCTTCCACCAAACATGCCCAAGCCAAACATAAAGCCCAATCGACGCTAGTCCCATCTGCCTGCATTTGCCCAAATCCCTTTAAACCTTTCCAATCCATGAACTTGTTCAAATGGTCAAAGTGGTAATTGACAAATCCACACCTGACTCCTGATGAGTGTTTCTGATCTGTTGGGACAGGTGTTTGGGGATTTTTCTTTATTATAGACATAATTATTCTGTCATCAGCTGTGGAGGTCTTCCTTGGCCTGCCAGTCCCTTTGCGATTAGTAAGCTCACCAGTGCTCTCTTTCTTCTGAATGATTTTCCAAACAGTTGATTTTGGTAAGCCTAATGTTTGGCTGATGTCTCTAACAGTTCTATTCTTGTTTCTCAGTCTCATAATGGCTTATTTGACTTTCATTGGCACAACTTTGGTCCTCATGTTGAAAAACAGCAATAAAAGTTTGCAAATGTGATGGAAAGATTGGAGAAAAGACTAGGTGCTGAGAACTCTATTATACCTGCATTAAGGAGACTATTAAACACACCTGAGCAATTACAAAAGTCTGTGAAGCCATGTGTCCTAAACATTATGATGCTCTGAAATGGTGGGACTCTGTTTAAACACAGCTGTAATTTCTACATGTAATTTTAATACATGTAGAAATTACAGCTGTGTTTAAACATAGCCATTAATAAAATCTGAAAATGTGCACTTTAACCGAATGTGATTTTTTCTATTACAAATCTCAAATTGTGGAGTACAGAGGCAAATAAATAAATGATGGGTCTTTGTCCCAAACATTATGGAGGGCACTGTATATTCCCCCCATGATCTTATACATCTCGATAAGATCCCCCTCGGCCTCCTGCGCTCCAAGGAATAAAGTCCTAGCCTGCCAGGCCTTTCTCTAGAGACCAGGCCCTCAAGTCCTGGCAACATCCTTATAAAGGATCTTTTTTCCTGAAGACGACTCTTCAGCTGAAGATCTGGCAATGCAGTAAATAAGGAGCAATAATCGAGAAAATAAACTTTTATTTCCAGGAATACAAATTTGTTGTAGGTAAACAAGTTATCAACTTTTGTTTGATAGATCCTTTAAATAAAGAGGGATTCACATTAATCATAGGAAACTGGATACTAACCCCAGTGGAGAGTGAGAGCCTTCTGGTAACATTTCAGAATAATACAAAGAACAGTCGCTGGTTTTATATGTGCTGGATCTTGGCCAGATTTACAAATTAGTGTTTTTTTTCTTCTCTCGTGGGTGTAGCATGTAAGATTAGACTTTGTTATTGAGCCACCGTTCATCTGGATATACTTCACGCTAACGAAGCCAGATATAATGTACTGGGTATACATCATCCTCCAAAAGGCTTTGGAGTGATGGCGGGAAGTAAATATTTGGAGTTGTCTCATAGGATTAATTGACCTCATGGTAGGTAGGTGCAAATGTACCAGCTCATGGGGAGCATTTGGTGAATGTTGTGAAATGTTGTAAAGTAAATTGCACAGCAAGGTAATAAGCTCTTTATGCTCCATACTCTCATTAGTGAATTCTTATCTTGTGACATGACATCATTTCATGCTTTAACTAAGCCTATTTATGAGACATTTGCACTCTTGAAGTGGATGTTTTGTTCGTAGGAATGATGACTTTGAGGTAGAAATGATGACCTGTGGACATAAAAGACATTCATGAAAAAGTATTTCTACTACAGAAAATGTATTACAAAATCCACACACACCGAATAACACAATTTAAGTATTTACAAGCAAGAAATATAATTTTCTTCACATGCATTATGGTTTTATAGATTGATTTTTTTAGTTATGATTTGTGTTGGTAACGCGTGAGAAAACAATTGGAAAATATATTCACACTCACCAGTCGTTGAGTATCAGAAGATCTTCTCCTCCATTAAAACCACTGTGGCCTGGCCATGTGAAGCACACCCAACCTCTCCACTACAACGCACTTTGGATTTGTGTTTGTCGTCTTGCACATTCTCCATTCCATCCACAGGAGGAGTGAATTTATTCGCTAGGTCTATGTGATGACCACAGCTTCTATGAAAAGCTTCTTTCTTTGTTACCTTATTCCAAGTATATATTTTTTGCATTTCAGGAATTATTTGACTGGATTAACAATTCGACTTTTGGTATCATCTTCATTAACGCTTAAAACGTTTTTTGGCACCTGTAGTTTATGCTCAATTGTATACATGTGGAAATAACATATGTACAACAAGTTTTTCATTCTTGCTCAATGTAAAAATAAACCTGAATATTACTAATTAAATTCAGGTGGTGTCCTAACTGATATATTACTTGTTGCAAGTTACTTTTTTGGGGTTTTTTCCAATGTTTACCCTTCTTCCTGTAAGGAAAGTCCAAGACATTGTCTCATGTCATAGTATCTCATGTCATAGTATCTTAGCATCGTTACAGCATGGAACAGGCCCTTCGTCCATGCTGGCCCAGATGCCCCATCTACACTAGTCCCATCTGCCCGCGTTTGACCCATATCCCTCTAAACCATTCCTATCCATGTACCTGTTCAAATGTACTTTAAATGTTGTTATCGTACCTGCCTCAATTACCTTATCTGGAAGATCGTTCTATATCCCAACCACACTGTATGAAAAAGTAGCCCCTCAGATTCCTCTTAAATGTATCTCCTCTCACCTCTGATCTCTGGTTCTTGATTCCTTTACTCTTGGTAAAAGACTGCATTCAGCCTATCTGTTCCCTGCATGATCTTATACACCTCTAATCAAATCATTTCTTACCCACCAACGCTCCAGGGAATAATGTCCTAGTTGCCAAACCTATCCCTCTAGTTCAGGCCCTCAGGTCCAAGCAACATTGCCGTAAATCCTTCTGCACTCTTTCAAGCTTAACACCATTTCTCCTACAGCAGGGTGTCCAAAACTGAACAATATACTCTAAATGTGGCCTCACCACGTGTTGGGCCAGCGCTGTAGGAGAGAGCCTGCAATCAGCTGCTGGTGGGCAATAATCAGAATTATGGTGTGGATGTAGAGAAGTTGCCCGTGGAAGGGAACTGTGGTGAGAGATAGTTTTTTTAAACTTGTCATTGAGTCATAGAGTGATACAGTGTGGAAACAGGTCCTTTAGCCCAACTTGCCCACACCGGCCACATGCCGAGCCGCAGCCGGAAGCACCGCAGTCTGCAGGGCCGGCGGTCGAAGCTCCCCTCCAGGGGAGATGATAAGTCCATGCCGCACCCGCGGTAGAAGACGGCCGCGGGCCGGCGGTGGAAGCTTCTTCTTCCCCCCGGGTCCCCAACGTGAGATCCCGGGCTGTAGACGCCGCACCAGCTGGAGTTCTGCAGACCGCGGCTTCAGGCTGCCGGCTGCCGCGGGCCAGCGTAACGGAGCGCTCCCCTCCAGCGAGGTCTCACCCGCTCCGCGCCGAGAGTCCACGCTGCGCCCGCCGCTGAAGCTCCGGGCGCGTCTCCGGGAAAGTCGGCGCCGATCCATGCTGTTAGGCCACGGGGGAGGCGACCTGAAAAAGTCGCCTCTCCATGGAAGAGGCGGCCGAAACGGTTTCCCCCTCACCCCCCCACACCACCCCCCACACATAACACACAAGAAACATTAAAAACACACTTTTAAACATACTAAAAAAAATTAAAAAGTTGAAAAAAGACGGACACGCTGCCGACAGGCTGCTGCCAGTGCAGCGCCCCCTACCGATTGGTTAGTTCAGTTAAATTCAAGTTAGTTCAGATAAATGTGAGGTGTTGCATTTTGGTGTTGCATAGGGGCAGTATCTTCATAGTGAATTGTAGTGAAACATTCCTCAAGTTTCCATTAAATCTTGCCTCTCTCACCTTAAACCCATGCCATTTGGTTGTTCATAAGGGAATTCCTTATGAATGTTGCAAAGCAGACAGATTTGGAGTACTAGTGCGTAGTTGAATACGCGGCGTGGGTAGACCGCCGTAAGCGGGGAGGGGAGGGGGAGAACAATGGACAATAAGGAGGGGGGGGGCAAAGGACAATGGGGACCTGGCATGTGGGAACTGTTGGGGGTGGGTGCACGAGAAGGAAAGGGGGAGCCGGTGTGCTTTGTAACTTTGGCAACGCTACTATTTGGATACATTGTGTATGCAAGCAAAGAATCTCATTGTGCCTCGTCACATGTGACAATAAAGTATTCCTAATTCCTTCCTAATCCCAGCTCCCTTAAAGTGGCATCACAGATTGATAAGGCAGTGAAAAAAGATTTCAGAACATTGGCCTTCTTAGAAGTTGGGAAGCAAGGAACTGCAGAAGCTGGAATCTTGAGGGAAAAACCCAAAGTGCTGGAGGAACTCAATGGGCCAGGCAGCATTTGTGGACGGATTGGACAGGTGATGATTAGGCTATCACCTATAGTTTCTTCAGATTATTGGAAGTCGAGATGTTGTGTTACAATTGTACATGGCATTGGTAAGACTGCACTTGGAACATTGTGTTCAGTTTCAGCGATACGAAAGATGCCATTAAATTGGAAAGAGTGCAGAGAAGATATATGAGAATGGTGCCAGGATTCAAGGGCCTGAGGAATAGCGAAAGGTTGGGCAGGCTAGGACTTTATTCCTTGAAGTGCAGGATGCTGAGGGAACATCTTATTAACATGTTTAAAATCATGAGGGGCATTGGGTTAATGTGCAGAGACTTTTTTACAGGTTAGGGGAATCAACAACTAAATGACATGGGTTTAAAGTGAGAGGGGCAAGATTTAATGGGAACCTGAAAGACAACGTTTTCACACATTGGGTATATGGAACGATCTGCCAGAGGAAGTAGTTGAGGAAGGTACATAACTACATTTAAAAGATGTTTAGACAGATACATGGAGAGGAAAGATTTAGAGTGATGGGTCAAATGTGGGTAAATGAGACTAGCATAGATGTGCCACCTTGGTTGGCATGGAAGAGTTGGGGCATCGGGCTGGTTTCCGTGCTCTCTGACACTATGACTCTATAACAATATACACAGAATGTACTAGAGGTAGGATTGAACCTGGGTCGCTGGCACAGTGAGGCTACAGTTCTACAACTATCCCACAATGCCATCCATTAACAACACCCACCTGTGTCCCTTATTGGCTACATTGCTGGTTTAGCACGTTACCGAAGACATGTTTCCACCACATGCAAATTAGGAATATCTCTTCCATTACTTTGCTGAAGTTTGTCAACTCCAGCAAATAGCCTTGACATCCTGGAACAAGCAAGAGAAAGCCTTGCAGTGGCTTCCATCTCCATTGCTATGGACTATCCATACTGGAAACATGTATTGGTATATTCCGATATGGTTGACTAACCTGCCAAAGTCCATTGTTATACATAAGAATGCTAATTTGCAAGGATATATGAGCATTCGAAGCTCACTCAATTGTATTCCAACTGTGTAGGAAGGAACTATAGATGCTGGTTTACACCGTAGAATGAGAGTACAAAAATTTAAAACAACTAGCTTTGGATATTTGTTTAAGAAGGAACTGCAGATGCTGGAAAATCGAAGGTAGACAAAAATGCAGGAGAAACTCAGCGGGACAGGCAGCATCTCTGGATAGAAGGAATGGGTGATGTTTCAGGTCGAGACCCTCATGTAGCTTTGGTTTGGAACTTTGACTCCATGTAATCGTCTCTAGGTAGCAAAATGTCCAAAGCTAGTTGTTTTAAATTTTTGTACTCTCATGCTTCTCTATTAGCTATTATTACAGGCTTAAATGTACAGTAACTATACAGTTTTAAGGAACCCTAGAAACTTACTTAAAATCAGGTGGTTATTCAGTTCACATAGATTGCTAAATATAATGCAGTAGACTCTCAATAACTGTTTTTAATCTTGCATTAAGTAACAATATTTGATTACTTCTCTAAAATGGTCAGCAGTTTTATTTTCTTCTGTGGTGAATCCTGGTCTGTCCATTTTGTCTTTGAAAAGTATTCCTATCACGGTGTAAGGTGATCTTCTGCATCCGTGTCAGAAAAGCTCTCCAGCTCTTCATTCGATGGCGGCTCTTGGTATGTTTCATCTTTACTATTAATAATTTCTAGCTTGCCTTCCCCTATACTGTTACCTTTTGTTCTGCATGGAACCATACAGCACAGAAACAAGCCCTTCAGCCCAACTCTTCCTTGGTGTAGATGGAGGCCATTTTGACCAATCAAGTCTATGCCAGCTCACAGAGGCACCCCACCACCACTTTTCCTACACACTCAGAGCAATATACAGTGGCCAATTATCCTGCCAATCTTTGTGATGTGGCGAGAAACTGGAGCATCCCATGAAAATTCATCTGGTCATAGAAATAACTTGTAATCTTCACACAAACACCACCCGAGGTTAAGATTGAACATGGCTTGGTCAAGCCTAGAGGCAGCAACTTTACCAGTTGTGCCGTTGAATTGTTATATTCATTCAATGGGCATCATCATTTATCAAAAAAAATTAACTTATTAAATCTACCTTTCATGAATATATTTGATTCCCTTAGTTCTATTCACACATATTTCTGCCAGGGCAATAATACAAGTATGTTTATTGATTCTACAGTGCATTCAGAATGTATTCAGACCCCTTCACTTTTTCTACATTTTGTTACATTACAGCCTTATACTATAATGGATTAAATTCATTTTTTTTTTAAATCATCAATCTACACACAATATTCCATAATAAAAAAGCAAAAATAGGTGTTTAGAAATTTTTGCAAAGTAATTAAAAAGAAATAGCTGAAATATCACAGTTGCATAAGTATTCAGACCCTTTACTCAGTACTTTGTTGAGGCATCTTTGGCAGCGATTATAGCCTCAAGTCTTCTTGGGTATGATGCTACAAGCCTGGCACACCTGTATTTGGGTAATTTCTCCTATTCTTCTCTGCAGATCCTCTGAAGCTTTGTCAGGTTGGATGGGGAGGGTCGATGCACAGCTATTTTCAGGTCCCTCCAGAGATGTTCGATCGGGTTCAAGTTCGGGCTTTGGCTGGGCCACTCAAGGACATTCATAGACATGTCACAAAGCCACTCCTGCATTGTCTTGGCTGTGTGCTTAGGGTCGTTGTCCTGTTGGAAGGTGAACCACCGTCCCAGTCCGAGGCCCAGAAAGCTCTGAAGCAGGCTTTCATCAAAGATATCTCTGTATTTTGCTCCAATCATCTTTCCCTCGATCCTGACAAGTCTCCCAGTTCCTGCGCTGAAAAACGTCCACACAGCATGATGCTGCCACCACCATGCTTCACAATAGGTATGATATTGGCCAGGTGACGAGCAGTGCCTTGTTTCCTCCAGACGTGATGCTTGGCATTCAGGCCAAACAGTTCAATCTTGGTTTCATCAGACCAGAGAATCTTGTTTCTCATGGTCTGGGAGTCCTTTGGTTGCCTTTTGGCAAACTCCAAGCGGGCTGTCATGTGCCTTTTAATGAGTAGTGGCTTTGTCTGTCCACTCTACCATAAAGGCCTGATTAGTGGAGGGCTGCAGATATAGTTGTCCTTCTGGAAGGTTCTCCCATCTCCACAAAGGAACTTTGGAGCTCTGTCAGAGTGACCATCGGGTTCTTGGTCATCTCCCTGATCAAGGCCCTTCTCCCCCGATTGCTCAATTTGGCCGGGCGGCCAGCTCTATGAAGAGTCCTGGTGGTTCCAAAGTTTTTCCATTTAAGAATGACGAAGGCCACTGTGCTCTTTGAGACCTGCAATGCTGTTTTATACCCTTCCCCAGATCTGTGTCTACACACAATCCTGTCTCGGATAATTCCTTTGTCTTCAAGGCTTGGTTTTTGCTCTGACATGCACTGTCAACTGTGGGACCTTATATAGACAGGTGTGTGCCTTTCCAAATCATGTACAATCAATTTAATTTACCACTGGTGGACTCGAATCAAGTTGTAGAAACATCTCAAGGATAATCAATGGAAACTGGATGTACCTAAGCTCAATTTTGAGTGTCATAGCAAAGGGTCTGAATACTTATGTAAATGTGATATTTCAGTTATTTCTTTTTAATTTCTTTGCAAAAGTGTCTAAACACCTGTTTTTGCTTCTTCATTCCGGGGTATTGTGTGCAGATTGATGATAAAAAAAGAATTTAATCCATTATAAAATAAGGCTGTAACGTAACAAAATGTGGAAAAAGTGATGAGATCGGAATACTTTCTGAATGCACTGTATATACCTTCAACATTATAAGATAATTTCAGATTTCTACTTGTATAAAAGCAGTTTTGAGTTTCTTTGGTCTGAATGCCAACATTAGTTATCTCCTTTCACTCCTCAATCTAACACAACTATTTCTCTGTTTATATCTAGCAAAGCATTAAACTCTGTTCAAGACTAGTTTAATGAGCTGTACGATAATTATTTTATTTTCATTCAGTTCAACACTATATTTTAAATCTGAAATATGGATGCATCACAAGCATATTACTCCACAAATGGTAGTTATCTTTCAAAATGCATGCACTAGGTTCATAAGGTGTTAAATAGATGTAAAATATAATATATATTTTTTAATTCCACTACCCCACTCTTAGTTTATATCTTCTCATTCATTGGATCCTTTTGCCATTCACAGGGGGAAAAGGTAGGCAGCCTTCACTCCTTGGATGCTGCCTCACCCGCCGAGTTTCTCCAGCATTTTTGTCTAACTATATTTAAGGCTCTTTTAGTGCTTTTCTACATCGGAGAAATAATATCTCAAAGGACCACTGTGGCTCATGCTCCAACATTTTCTACCTCACCATCTCACTGCCTCTATGCGAAAACATACAAGAAGATGGCAATTCCAAAATCAGAACACACAATGTTGAATATTTTAAGTGTTACATAGAAACATAGAAACACAGAAAATAGGTGCAGGAGGAGGCCATCCAGCCCTTCGAGCCAGCACCGCCATTCATTGTGATCATGGCTGATCGTCCCCAATCAATAACCCGTGCCTGCCTTCTCCCCATATCCCTTGATTCCACTAGCACTTAGAGCTCTATCTAACTCTCTCTTAAATCCATCCAGTGATTTGGCCTCCACTGCCCTCTGTGGCAAGGAATTCCACAAATTCACAACTCTCTGGGTGAAAAAGGTTTTTTTCACCTCAGTCTTAAATTGCCTCCCCTTTATTCTAAGACTGTGGCCCCTGGTTCTCGACTCGCCCAACATTGGGAACATTTTTCATGCATCTAGCTAGTCCTGTCACTTTATAATTTTATGTTTCTATAAGATACCAGTCTTCCTTCTAAAATCCAGTGAATACAAGCCTAGTCTTTTCAATCTTTCCTCATATGGCAGTCCCGCCATCCCAGGGATCAATCTCGTGAACCTACTCTGCACTGCCCACATTGACAGATGTTCAGCAAAAAAGACAAAATTTTAAGACCCTAAATCTGTATAAATTTAGTAAACTCAATATGCATCCTAATAACTTACCAGTTGTGTTTTGTGGAAAGCCAGGCAGTGAAGCGGGACCATTTACTCCAGGAAGAATAACCGAGGAAAGGCTTGAGAGGCTGGAATATGACGTTGAAGCATTGAGGCCATGCAATGTGTTATTTTCCATAGCACTTTGCTGATGCAGAACTTGTGATGTAATTCCCAACGCATCTGTGGCCTTCTTCAGACGATCCAATTCTTGTTGAGCCATCAGCTGGCGGACAGTTGTAGGAGCGAGATAGTCCTTCTCTTTATCCAGCTGACACCCTACCGTTTCTCTCACTTTATTGATATGCTGCTGTGAGAAAATGTGATCTCTGATAGACAGCCGTGCAGTGTACATAACGCCGCATAAAGAACAGTCAGCTTTTTGCCCATCAGTTCCACTTTGATTTATCATGAATGACTTTGTCATGTTTAGCTTAATTTTTTTGTCCTTGGCTCGAGCATTCTGAAACCAGACCTGGACAACTCTTTTAGGCAAATTAACCTCATTGCCAAGAAGTTCACATTCTTGCATTGTTGGTGTTCGGTAGTCATTGAAGCACGATTTTAGGACTTTCAACTGAACATTACTCATTTGTGTTCTGAATCGTTTATGACCAAGGCGCTCGGAGGATCTCGATGACCTGAGGCTAGTGTGGCTCCCAAATGGACTTGGAGAACAGGGATCAGCAAAACTCGATGTCTCACTTCGGTCAACACTGTCATCCAAGTCATTCTCTCTTGATATGAAGCTTAGAGAAGGGCTAGGTAAGCTCACAGAAAATTTCTCATCATAATAGTCAACCGTGGGAGTTGTGGTCGTCATTGACAATTGATCACAAGCTATTGATGCCCTTAGGTCATCTGCAGACTCAGTAGCTTTATTCTCCGAGGTACTACCTGTAAGGTTTTCATTTTCATTGTTCCCT
The DNA here is from genome assembly GCF_010909765.2 of Amblyraja radiata. NCBI lineage: Eukaryota > Metazoa > Chordata > Chondrichthyes > Rajiformes > Rajidae > Amblyraja > Amblyraja radiata. The sequence goes on from NC_045959.1 coordinate 42,441,739, forward strand.
TCATCTCCTGTACTTCCATCACTTACAGCGGTGTTAACAGAAGATGTTTCATCATAATCTGTCTTATTCAGCTCAAAATTGACAACAGCAGGGACCATGTTTGGGCTCCCCAAGTCTTCATTGCATTCTGATTTGAACAATGTAGGGCTCAGAAGATGTTTTGGCGACATGTCTGCTGTTTTACTCACAGGTGTTGAAACTGTCGAGTGATCATTTTCGCTCAGCGCGTCAATCTTGGAAAAAAGTAATGTTGGAAATTCAAAATAATTATCTTTCTGTGGACTTTCACCATCATAATCTTGTGGCATAATTGGGCTCGGGGGGAGACTGTAGCCTGCTTGCTTGGCTTCGTGCCAATGTCGAGAACGGATGTGCGTTTCAAGTGCCGTTTTTGCTTTGAAAAGGGCTCGGCAAAAAGGGCACCTTCTGTGAGACTGGCTTGGGCCCAGAGCACGAAACTGCCCCTTTCTTTCACGCGCCCTGGTGTTCTGAAACCAAACCTGAACCACGCGTTTCTTTAGACCTACTTCGTTTGAAATGTGGTCCAACATTTTTCGAGTAGGGTTAGAATCCAACAAGTATTTTTCATACAGCACCTCAAGCTGTTCTGGTGTAATCGTTGTCCTTAGCCTTTTATCACGATGTGGCTCGTCACTGCAATTTGAGCCTTCTTTTTCCATCTGATTATTCTCTTCCTTCTCTTCCAATTTACGCTTAACTGTTCCCAAAGCTGTATTGGAGGGTGTTGGAACTGATGAACCAGTCTGGGAGGATATCTGTGCGAGGGGTCCAGGAAGCAACTGCCCTCCCATGAGTGGACTGTTAGGATCAAAAACCATATAGGGCATATCTAAAGATCTGTCTAAGATTTGCGAATGGAGGAACTGGTTTTGGGCTGCCAAAAAATGAATGTGCTGGTGCTCCTGCCAAAGTTCCAAAGTTGGAAAGGCATATTTACACTGGTCACACTGGTACTGCAACATCTGAGGAGGTAGGCTGTTCTGTAAAGAGGTGACTGCCACAGACAGAGGGCTGGAGGGACGCACGGTGGTACTTTGAGGCTGCGAATGAGGTTGCGCTATTGTTTGTTGGGACTGCTTGTGCTGAGGTGCTAATGGTTGTGGCTCTGATAGAGGTGACAATGTTGGTTTGGCCATTTGAGAGGGTTGAGCTGCCTCAACTTGCTTTGGTTTCTCTACTGGTAAGTTAGATCGGGGCGAGTATTTCTCCATTTCTAGTTTGGGCGAAGGCATCAGAGGGGTGCTGGAACCAGAACTTGAACCCGATTTAGAACCACATCCCATCACCTTTCCTGCAGTAGATTTTGATGAGTCTGTTGGTCCAGATGTATCGAGATTACTCGACATCATTTGGTCCATCGCATCCATTGAATCTTCTGTTTGACTATCATCCTGACAATCATCATCCTCATCGTTGTAACACAGCTTCTTCTGATGGGTGATTAGGTCAAAAATTCGAGGAAACACTACATTGCATTTTTTACACTGATACTGCATGTTACTGGTTCGAATATAGCGTTCATTGGTTAGCTCCCTTCTTTCATTGTCTTTAGTATCTGCTTGGTTCTCGAAACTCTTTCGCGCTTTCTGACGAGCATTTTGGAACCACACAACAATTACTCGTGTAGGTAGGTTTAGAACTGTGGATAACTGTTCTATTTCATCATCTTTTGGATAAGCATTAGTATCAAAAAAGTCCTGCAGAACCCTCAACTGGTAGTCAGTGAATCGCGTCCTGGATGAGCGTTTATTTATTGTACCGTCAGTCCTGTAATATTCTCCCGTATTAAAATAAGTATCATTTCTGGATTCTTCCAGTGTGGTTATAGGTGGATTGTTGAAGTTGTACGGTGAATCCTTATTTCTTTGTCTCTCTTTAAAGAGAGTGTTGCGAAACCAATGTTTAATGACTTTCTGAGGAAGTCCTGATTTTTCAGACATTTCTTGGATCTGTTCTTCAGACGGTGAATTATTAATGTCAAAATAATTCCGCAAGATCTTGAGTTGGTCATCTGTGATTCTCGTGCGTGGGCGTTTGAATTGGTGATGCCTCAGGAAATTAGGGTCCAAGCCCAACTGCTGTTGGCAAAGCTGAGTGAGGTCTGCAGATAGAGACTCCATGGTCGGCAGTTGGAAGGTGAGCTGGGGCGGCAAAGAGGAATGCTGCATCATGATCGGGGAGAAGAGAGGCAGATCCAGGGATATGGGCATCTGAATCTGGGATTGAGAGGAAGGAGGAGGAGGAGGTGGGGGTGGGGGAGGTGGAGGAGGTGGTGGTGGTGGAGGTGGTAATGGAGATGGGACGGACGTTTGGAGTTTGCCATTCCCTGTTGAGGGAGGTGGTGGTGGTGGAGGAGGTGGTGGCGGTGGAGGAGGAGGAGGAGGAGGAGGAGGAGGAGGAGGAGGAGGCGGCGGTGGAGGTGCTGGCGATTCCGGTGAGGATGGTATTACCGGATATAGCTTATCATACGCTTCCCTATAGTGACATGCAAATATTTCCAGCTCTCCAAATGGGAAAAACTGACAATGAATGTGCTCCTGGTGACTCTTCAGAATAAGTATGTTTGAAAATAGTTTGCCGCACGCCTCACATTCAAGTTTGTCTGTCCTCTCATTCTCGCCATTCTTGTTTCTCTTCTGGACTTTCTGCTTATTTTCATTGAACTGGATGACCAACTCAAAGCCAAAGTTTTCCAGTAAAGCCTTTGCTGCATTACCTCTCACACCAGATGGAATACGAGGCGGTGGAAGCATCAGTTCCACTGACTTCTGCTTTTTAAGCTCTTTATTCTCTTTGGAAGCATCGCATTCACTTAAAAAATCATGGTGCGCCTTACTTTCTATTGCTTCCATTTGTTCCTCGCCGTCTTTCTGCGAATAAGTGTCTTTCTGGGTTTCAGTTGAATTGAAAACATTTTGTTCCTGCTTTGTTGGTTTAACTACTTGCTGCTGTTGTTTTTGTGACAGTTGCTGTGACTGCATGGCTTGGTGTTGTTGGCCGTATTGTTGCTGGATTTGCAGCAGGTGCTGTCCTTGTACCTGTTGCTTTAGGTCGTCCAGCAATGATCCTGTCATCGCAGATATTCCAAAGGCCCCAGTGCCAGGCAAACCCGGATCTGAGTTTAGATTGAATTCAGTGCCTGGCAGGTAAAAAGGAAAGAGGAACTGTGGCTGTTGTAACTGCAGCAAGGCTTCGGCTGTCATTGGGAAGTGCGGCAACAATGCTGGGTTTAGGAACTGAGGCTGAAAGAAAGCAGCTTGTTGCTGCAGCTCGTGGTGCAGATGCATTTGTGCCTGTGCTTGTGCCATAGCCTGAGCTTGTGCCTGGGCCTGAGCCTCGGCCTGAGCCTGGGCCTGAGCCTGGGCCTGAGCCTGGGCTTGGTCCTGGGCCTGTGCTTGTGCTGGTGACTGAGGGTGATGGTGGGCAGAATGTGGTGAAGTTGTATCACTCAACTGTTTCTTGATTGTTTCTTTGATATCTGCATTGGTATCTTTATTACTAACTGATGCCTTCCCGTGAGAATCTGCAGTCATTTGACCAGTGGCAGGCCCGCTGGTACTGTTGCTCACACTACTGTTTCCACTTCCAGCGCCACAATTGCCAGCTTCCAGTTTGGCTGCCCTTGCTTTTGTCTGGTGGAGCACAGATCTCATATGTATTTCCAATGTTGAGCTTTGGCTGTACGCAACATTACATGTGTTGCACTTGTAGGGCTTGTTATCTACGCTGTTGCTGGATTCTTGTGGAACTGGACTCGATGCCTCTTGGAGAACTTTTTTTAATTTGTGCAGATGAGATACTGAATTATAGTGAACCAAGAGAATGTTCTTCTGAGTGAAAGACTCTTTGCACACCGTGCACTTATAAGGTCGGGAAGGATCTAAAAACTTTTCCATTGTAAAATTTGGACCTTTACGGAAAGGCAGTGTTCGCTTTGGTTCTGCACTTAAATCATCTAGAATGGAGCTACTGTCACTTCCTGCTGGGCTGACTTTCCCATCCTGGTCCATTTCTTCCTCTTTATCCATTTCCTGTCTTAGGATGTTATCGTCCTGACTGATGATGTCATTTTCTGACCAGAACTCCCCATTCACGTGATAACTCCCACAAATCTGTTGTACCTCAGACTCGCTTAGTTCAGGATGACTGGTTTCTAAATGTCTCTTTAAAGCCAGGAACGTACGGAAGCTGCGCTGACACAAGCTGCACATGGTGGCAGCCCGGATGGCATGATACTGAGAATGAATCTGAAGTTTCTGCATGGTCTTGAAAGCCAGACTGCATTGACTGCAGCGATACTTGTACACATGCCGATCAGATACGGGCAACTGTTGCCTTTTCTGAAGTTCGTTGAGTTGATCTTGCAAAGAATCGGAAATTTTAAACCGTTGACTTCCATCCTTCTTCCAATCAGCTGGATCTGAAGATTCCTTTGGCACTTGCTGCTCCTCGGGTTTTGACTCACTTCCAGACTTGGAGCTGTCCGAGACCATATAAAACCTTCCCTCTGATGAAAATTCACCTGTTCAATAAAAAAATATTGTAAGATGCGATTCCAAAACACTATAACTCTCCCTAAATTTCCCACCAGAGGCTGAAAGTGAGTTCCACACCTCTTTCTTATGCAGAAACCATTGCAAACGTCTCATGAACAACATATTATTGTATACTGTGATACGGCTATAAGTAACGACAGAAGCTCATTACCTGTCATCTTTCAAACGATTTAAGGACTGATTGATTTATAGAGTGGAAACTCAGTCTGAGAAAATGGGCAAGAGAGATTGTTCAGATCGAAAAGGGCAAATTTCAAGCATTTTTGTGCCTGTTCCTGAAGGCTTTTGAATTTTTGCTTTGAACAGGACATGACTGCCCATAGCTAATATGGATTTGTTTACGAGGGTAATTTGAAAACTATCATCTTGTTGGAACTGATAATGCCGTGGGAGGACCGTCTGGAGGAGGCCCACGAGAGGAAGTTGACCAAGTATGAAGAGCTGGTCATAGACTGCCGTAAACAGGGCTGGAAGGCAAGGTGTATGCCCATCGAGGTTGGCTGCAGAGGTTTTGCAGGGCAATCGCTCTACAAAGCCTTGAGTGCACTGGGCATCAACGGAGTGGCGAGGAGAAGAGCCATCAAGAACACCACAGAGGCAGCGGAGAAGGCCTCGAGATGGCTCTGGATCAGGAGAGGAGGTCCATGGGGAGGAGCGAATGCCACCTGAACACAAGTCGTGGTCTGATCAACCACGGCTGGGTCGCCTGGGCGAGGGTGTCTGATGTTGAAAGACCCGAAACACCCAATGACCGACCTCATGTTACATCACTGATGATGTGTTCAGGAGCATCATTAGATGTATTTTTTAACAAAATGAGGTGCATTTCTAAATTGTCGGTGGAAAGCAAGTAACCACATCCACAATGTCTTACTCATTGGTAGCACCATATAATAGAGGAATCCAAAAAAGTAAACAAAAAGACTCTTTCGGATTTTGAAACTTTGACAGTCAACTCAAACTTATACAAAAAATTTGAAATTTACAAAGTATTTACTTGAATACTGAGAAGTATTGAATAGGAGCTGCCAAAATGAGCAAGTCTCTTAATATATTATGTAACTTTATGAAATGCAACTATTTAGTATTTAGGTCAAGTAGAATGATATAAAGACATTAGTAATCTCTAATTCAGGCCCATGCTTATGTTCTTGGCCGTTAGTAAGCGAGGACCTGATGTAGGGCTCACACATTGTGGCAATTGTCAATAAGTGGGGCAACACAGTAGTGTAACGGGAGTGTTGCTGCCTTACAGCGCCAGAAACCAGGCTTCGATCCTGACTACGGGTGCTGTCTGTTGGGATTTTGCATGTTCTCCCTGAGACCACGTGGGTTTCCTCCAGATGCTCCGCTTTTCACCCACACTCCATAGACGAACAGGTTTGTAGGTTAACTGGTTCCAGTAAAAACTGTAAATCTTCCCTAATGTGTAGGATAGTGCTAGTGGGCGGGGTGATCGCTGGTCATTGCGGACTCGACGGGCCAAAGGGTCTCTTTCTGTGCCGTATCTCTAAAGTATAAAAGTACAGCAAAGCATATCTCTTCCCACTTAAAATATGTTGTTGAAGCGCACCAGAGGGATCAGTCATGGCAGCGAACTATGTTAAACATCCAAGATCATAATTCTACCAGCTGGCTTATTTATTACACTGCTCTCATACAAGCCATTTACGATGTAGAAAGCTGGCATCTGTTTCATAAAAAAGCTTACCAGATGGTTGACATGATTCTTCCGCTGTCACTGTTGCAGTATTGCTGAGGAAACATTGCAGTTTCTCAGAACCAGTGGAGGGCAATATGCTGGTGGAGTTCATTCCATCTGGAAGAGATACCTTTAAAAAAGACACAAGACTATGTGATATATCAACATAAAGACATTACACAAACAACTGAAGGTAGACACAAAATGCAGGATTAACTCAGCGGGACAGGCAGCATCTCTGGAGAGAAGGAATGGGTGACGTTCGGGCCGAGACCCTTCTTCTTTCCAGAGATGCTGCCTGTCCTGCTGAGTTACTCCAGCATTTTGTGTCTACCTACAATTTAAACCAGCATCTGCAGTTCTTTCTTACACAAACAACTGTGGTATTTATTTATGGGAAAACCTTTTACATCTGGATGACACATTTTTCAGGAAATCATTCCATGCGTTCTTTTATCAAAGGAAAAGTCACGGCTTGGATGATTTTTTGCCAATGGAAACTATGGAAGAAATTCCATTGATTCTACCTTTATGTAAAACATCAATCAAAATATCAACTAATGGACTTGGTATAATTTGTATAATTTGAGGGATTCAAAGAAGGGTATTAGCACTGATAGAACAAATGAGCTAACTTCAGCTTATTTGTTTGCCTCAATATAGACTGGATATAGATTTGGAAATAGAATAGACATTGGTCCCACCCAATGAATAACTATTTTTGGCAATGAGTCCCTAGATTTGGTGGGTGGAATGCAGATAGTGTTATAGGGATGAGGGGTGGGGGTTATTTGTTGGATAGGTGATTATGTTACTTTTAAATTCAACAGAGAACTATAAACGTATCCTCTGAGCTGATGAGTTGAAAGTATCATTCAGTTCACATTTGACTAGGAAGCGTCACATATTTTCTTTTCATAATCTACAGCCTGCTTTTCCCTTCACGACATACCGTTGCAGCTGTTGTGCCAATCATAACTATTTTTCATTATTTATTTTGGGGATCTGGGCGTTGCTGGTATGGTTAATATTTGCTGGTATGGTTAATATTTATTGTCCATGCTAAGGTGGCGGTGAGCTGCTGCCTTGAACTGCTGTAGAGTTGTGATAAAAGAGTTTGAACATTTATTTAACTTACAATGCTTTCACGTAAATGAAGGAATGTCCCCTGATTACCAAGTTATCACCAACCTTTTCTAAAGATCCTGAGAACCCTATTTAGTAATAATCACATGAATCTGCCTTGTTAGGTACTAAGTCAGCAAAGGGCAGCTGCCAGGCGACTTCTGAGAGCTCCACTACGGTCACCTGGGGTCTTACCATCGTGGAGTTCGCGATCCCTTTGCCAGGGGTCAATCTCGCAGCTCCAACCGTGCTTGCAGACTTAACATCACAGAGCCCTCAGTCTCTGGTCAGAGACCAACTTCGGGAACTCCAAGTCATGGGAGTTTCGACCGCCCTGACGTGGAAGTTTCGATCAACCTGATGCGAGAGTTTTGATCGCCGCGACATGGGGACTTCAACTGCTGGCTGCGGGAGCTTTGATCGCCCCGATGGATGGTTCGACTACACCGACCGCGGGAGAGTAAAGAGGAAGAAGATTGGAATTCTTTACCTTCCATCACAGTGAGAAATGTGGGGAATCTGAGTGGTGGATGTTTATGTTAACTTTTATGTAGTTGCTTACATGTAGTACATGTGACAATAAAAGACCTTTGAAACATGTAACAAACATTTTCTTGTATAAATATTTCAAGTTAGAAATTATGTTATATAGTATATGAACTGTTGGTTTTTTGTGGGTTCTGCAGTAGTAGAAGCGTTGATGTGCTTTCTTGGCTCGGGGTTGGTCCAGAACAAATTGCTGAAGATATTTATGCTTCCAGTTCCAAGGCATAAATGTCACCAATGTGTCCTGAACCAACAACATTGAAACTACAGCCAAGAAAGAAAATCTGACTCCTCGTCTTGCTCTGAAGACTAAAGGGCCTATCCCACTTGGGCGTCGTTTGCGCGTCATTTACGCGACACCATTTATGCGTCACGACGCACGACACGCGCGTTGTGACGCACACGTGATGCGCGCATGGCATGCATTACGCGCACATGGCATAGGCAGTGACGCGCGTTCACACGCAGCACCCCAGGATTTTGGGATTCACAAAATCTTCGTGCGCCACTTGCATGACGCGCAAATGACGCCCAAGTGCGACAGGCCCTTAAGGAAGTCCAGCACGCCTCCAATGACTCTTACTAACCTCGACAAGAGCACAGTAGAAAACGTCCTATCGGGATGCCTTGTTGCTTGGCTCTGTCCAACACTGCAAGAAATTGCAGAGTTGTGGATGTAGCCCAGTCCTTCACACAGACCAGACTCCCGGTTCTTATTACAGTGACACCATCATGCTGCCTCGGGAAATCAGCCAACATAATGAAGAACCATTTCCAACCCAAACACACCTTCCCTCTCCAGTCAGGCAGAAATTATAAAAGCTTGAAATTACGTGCAACCAGGAACAGCTTCATCCACACTGTTAGGAGGCGACTGCACTGTCCTCATAACTCGGGTGCAGTCCCAATCTCCCTAACTATCTCAATGCAGGCCTTGCATTGTATATTTATCTGCATGTTCTCATGATTATAATGCTATAAATGGTGTACACCTGATTCTGCACTCTGATAATTTCCTCTTTGCTTTCTCTATTGTACTTGGGTATGACTTCATTGTACTCGTTGTATGATTTGACTGGATGACACGTAAATAAAAGTTTTTCACTGCATTTCAGTGCATGCGATAATTATCTATCTATCTATCTATCTATCTATCTATCTATCTATCTATCTATCTATCTATCTATCTATCTATCTATCGATCTATCTATCTATCTATCTATCTATCGATCTATCGATCTATCTATAACTAAAACTCTGATCATGTTATCTTCCGGTTTGGCGGTCTTTCTATTTGCGCAAAAATGGTTTGCGATAACGCTACGATTTTTCACTTACCATTCTCCTGTGCTGCGAGTCCACCAAGCTTCGTTCCGATCGGTTGAATGTCTTAAAAGTTAGCGAGGTTTAAAAATCTTAAAAACCACGCGTGCGCAGATCGATCTCTTCTCTTGCCAGTCAGCGCCACACAGATTAGTCTCTTCCCCATCACTCCTCGCCATCACGTCTTTGCTGGAGCTGAGGAAAGCCGGTGGAAGTTTCCAACCAGACTTTCGGAGGGACCCGAAGCAGCCCAGCCCCAAGCAGCAGCTCCGCCCCAAGCAGCAGCTCCGCCCCAAGCAGCAGCCCCGCCCCAAGCAGCAGCCCAGCCCCAAGCAGCAGCCCAGCGTCGGAGACCCGACCCAGCCCAACCCAAAGTCGGAGACCCAGCCCAGAGTCGGAGACCCAGCCCAGCCCGGAGTCGAAGATGTCGCCGATGTCGCCAAACAGAAAGTGGAGACCCTGATCCCGGTGAAGGAGAACGATCAGCACCCACTGTGAGTCCCCATCACACTGCCAATTCCACCCACTACCCCTCCGGTCCCCCTCACTGGCTCCTCCCCCCCCCTCTCTCCCAGGGCTCTTCCCCCGTCTTTTCTCCAAGTTCACTCCCGCCCGCCCACACACCCCTCTCCCCCCACAACTCCCCCCACCCACACACCCTTCTACCCCCACACAAACCCCCCCCACCCACACACCCCTCCCCCCCACAAGCCCCACTGCCCACACCCCCCCCCCACCCCACCGCCACACCACCCTCTTCCGCCCATCATACACCTCCCCGACCACACACACCGCTCCTCCCCTCCCACCCCACACCCCCCCACCACACACCCCGCTTCACTCCCCTCCTCCCCCCCACACATGAAGAGGAGGGGGAGGGATTGCTCGTGGATGAGGGAAAATGAGCCATGCCTGCGCAGTTACGGGTTATGGGTGAGTGGTGGAATATTGCATTGGGGGAACGGTTGCGTTGGGGGAACGGGTGAGTGGTGGAATATTGCGTTGGTGAATGGGTTGCGTTTGGGGACCAGGCCTCCTGTGTGAGTGGGACGCAACGGTCTAGTCTAGTGTAAACTAATTCTTATAGCAATTGTTGGAAAACATTATATGTTGGTGTAGTTTTATAAATTATATTCAACCTATAGTTCACAACCACTAATATTAAATATTTATTCAATGTTACGTGTGATTAAAAACATTATGTAATCATAGAGTTATACAGCATGGAAACAGGCCTTTCAGTCCATCTCATGCATGTTGATCAAGATGCCCCATCTAAGCTAGCCCCATTTCGCCATGTTTGATCCATATGTCTCTTAAAATTTCATATCTATGTACCTATCAAGAAAAGACAAGATGGAATTGTAAGAAGAACCCAATGATAGAATTTGTAATTATGATTGGGGATGATCAGCATGATCACGATGTTTCAGGTGGAGACCCTTCTTCAGGTCTTCTTGGTCCTCTCCATGTAAGCGCTGCCAAGGGGAGTGGAAGTTGGGTCGGCTTTCTGAACAATTTTGCTGTTCATTTTTCCTCTTACTTCCACTCCCCAAAATTGGCCAGTGGGTGCAGTGATGATAATCAGGCCTGAATTCTGCAAATGGTGGGAGACTTAAAAGTGGCCCGAGGTCCTTCACTTTCTAACTTCATCTTCTTGGGCCTCAGTCTCAAACTAGTTAGTGTTAGATTATGTACATGGACTGAAATAGAACAGGAAAACTGATTCACATCTCACACGGAAATCTTTAACCAACCTAGCAGAACTATCTCAACCTGTTTTAGATACAATTAAATTTGTTTCAATTGCGAGCACAGATAGTGGGTTTTTGTACATGATGAGGACCCATAAACACGAGTGAGATAAATGGATGGTTGTTTTGGTTGGGTGGGGTGGATTGAAACCTACCCTGTGCTTTATTTGCTACCGGGAGATCTATATAAAGCTCATTTCAATGACTGGAACAAGCATTTGTGGCTTTGATGTAATATTTCTGCTAAAGGACAATTCTTCAAATAATAGAGTATTCCCATTGTGCTAGATTATCAGATTAGTGTCTGCATAAATCCTGGAGAGAGGCATAAAGGCAAGATTAAGAGCAATTCAACCCAATTGATACAAGAATACCTCCAGACACAGAGAGGAGTATGAAAACAACGCTGTACTGTAAATTGTATGCATGTAATTCTCTGTGACTGCTTAAAAATCAATACAATTTTGAAGATACAAATAAACTGAGGGTGAAGCCATGTGTCTATTACAACCTATATCTCTCAATTATTTCTTTTAACAAAACAGACAATAGGAATATTAGAAATTACAGGATCATAGAAAACACTGTAATTCACCCCAAAACCTGCACAAACTCAAATACCCACCAGCTCTTCCTGTGCCTTGGCACTATGATCTAGAAATTTATTCTCGTAACATCGACAAAAAGTGCTGTAAATTTAATCCAGAGTAGTGCAAAATTGCAGTCATCAGGCCTCCACACATGCAAATTTGACCCCTAACACTGTTTAGACTTTAGAGATACAGCGCGGAAACAGGCCCTTCACCCCGAACACTAGTTTTATCCTACACACTAGGGACAACTTACAATTTTACCAAAGGCAATGAACCTACAAACCTGTATGTCTTTGGAGTGTGGAAGGAAATCGGAGCACCCGGAGATAACCCACGTGGCCACAGGAAGAAAGTACAAACTCCGTACAGCATCAGTTCTTGGTACTAGACACATACTTGGAGCATAAATCTTTCTAAACAACAATGTGTGGCACCAAATTTGTCATATTAACTGTCGTTTTCAATCTCACTGGCTTGAGAAAAAAAATCATATTTTACTAGCATTGTTTCTTACAAACCATATTATTTAAAGGCCAAATCCCCAAACTGAATTGTTTGCCTGGCTGCTCCATGGCACTCTGTAGCCTCAATGCTTATTCCACATTCTGCTTGTACTTTAAAACTATCTTCCTTTCACCCTCAGCGACAATTATGCCCTCAAAACTAATCTCCAAAGAGGGTTTTCAAATTAACATTTCTCATGCTCGATGGCATGGAGGAGGATCTTAGATGACAGAGACATCACAGGTAACCACGGAAATAGCATGAGAGGGAAGGCATAAGGACCTTTTATCCACCCAAAAGTTGTAAGGAAACAAACTCATAACTGGATCATACTGAGGAGCATCATCAATGCAGGCTACACTTCATAAACAGAGCCCACATGCCACAACTTCAAATACTGGTTCATCCATAGTGTCGTAGAAACAGGACCTTCAGCCCAACTTTTCCATGCCACCCAACATGCCCCACCTAAACTAATCTCATTTGCCTGCTTTTGACCAATATCACTCTAAACTATTCCTGTCTATATACCTATCCAAGTGTCTTTTATATGCTTTCATGATACCTGCCTCAACTACTTTGTCTGGCAGCTCGTTCCATATACTCACCACCCTGTGTGAAAATGTTGCCCCTCAAGTTCCTCTTAAAACTTTCTCCTCTCACCTTAAAACTATGACCACTAGTCTTAATTCCTCTACCGGGGGTAAAAGACTACGCATTCCATCTATTCCCCTTATGATTTTATAAACACCTTGATAAGATTAGTCTCAGTCTCTTGCACGCCAAGGAATAAACCCTAGCCTGCCTATCCTTCTCTGATAACTCGGGCTTGTGAATCTGATGGTCACCGAAGGAGACAAGACTTTGGCTGACAAAAGCAGACGGAGTGGGCAAGGGAATTTTCTCCTATTGCAGACCACAAGACATAAGACCTTAAGACATAGGAGCAGAATTAGGACATGGCTAATCTATTTCCTTTTCAACCCCATTCACCTGCCTTCAACCCGTAAAACTTTGATGCCCTTACTAATCAAGAACATATCAATTGCTGTCATAAAAATACCCAATGACTTTGCCTCCACCATCATCTGCGGCAATTAATTCCATAGATTCACCACCCTCTGGCTAAAGAAATCCTACCTCATCTCCATTCTGAAGGCACATCCTTTTATTCCGAGGCTGTGCCTTCTGGTCCTAGTTTCTCCCACTACTGGAAACATACAGAGTTCCCCAAAATGCAAGCATGCATGGACAGGCCTCATTGGGTATTACTCCTTCCTTGAGCTGTAGGCCTGGAGTGTCTCCATGGTCCCCTAGAACAGAGAATATCTCTGCGGTGACTAACATTCTCCATCATCCAGTCCTGGTCGTTCCCCAAGGCCTGGGAGCTCTATCCTTCCCCTCCTGCATCCAACAATTAATGAAGAAGCTTAATTCTCCAGCATTTAAAGGAGTGCTGCTCATGTTCTTCACAGGTCTCTATAATGGCTGGTTTCCATTGTCACAGCTGAAAGGCTAAGCTATGACAACATGCTCTGAAACCGAAACAGCTCCTCGCTACATCAGGAAACACAACAACAATGTTGGGGGTTGCAAGATTACAACTGGAATGCCACTTAAAATGGTGTTAGTAGCCACGCAACTCTGTTAAAGTGCACAAGGAGTTTCTACAATAACCTGTCCATGCTCTTTTTAATACAGCCACTTTCACAATTTCATCAGGTAGTTAAATCTAAACTAGATTTGAACCCCCTTCCAAATGCTCCCATCCCAAGTTGACTCATCTCCAGAGCAAATTCCAAGTTCACCAACTGTCTCCAAAAACTCGAGTGTTTTTTGGATCTACTTGGCAGTATATTCAGTAATTATCACAAGTTCCTTCTCCGCTTTGCTCTGAGTATCCACTTTCACTTTTCATTCTTACTGCATATAACATTTAATATTTACCCATAGCTTGCAATATATTTTAGAACATAGAATACAGTGCAGGAACAGGCCCTTCGGCCCACAATGTCTGAGCTGAAAATGATGCCAAGACCAACTCTTATCTGCCTGTATATTGAATCCATATCTATTCCCTGCATATCCATGTGCCCATCCAGGTCTCTTAAATGAATTACTGTACAAGCCTCTGCCATTCCAGCGCCTTCCAGGCGCTCACCACCCTCTGTATTAAAAATATTTGCCCCACATAAATGTAAAACTTGCCCCTAATGTGTAGGATAGTGTTAATATGCGGGGATTGCTGGTCAGCGCGGACCTAGTGGGCCGAAGGGGATGTTTCCTCGCTGTATCTCTAAAAATAAAAAAATCTGGTAAATCTCCTCTGCACCCTTTCCAAAACGTCCACATCCTTCCTGTAATTGGGCAATCAGAAATGGATGCAATAATCCAAGTCCTATAAAGCTGCATCATGACTTCCTGCCTCTTATACTCAATGCCACGCCCAACTTGGACATCGACCCCAAGATCACTCTGTACATCAATGCTGTTAAGGGTCATGACATTAATGGTACATTTCCTCCATACATTTGACCTCCCAAAGCTGACCTATATCCCGTGGTACCCGGATGTGGAGTCGAAGGAAGAGGAGCCGAAGCAAAGGAGCCAAAGCCAAATAGCCGAATGGAAACAAAGCCGAAACGCCAAATATCCGAAAGCATACGAAGCCGAAACGCCAACGAACCGAAAGGGTGGGACGCCTAAAATCTAACTAACTGAAAGGCTGCGTCGCCTTCAAGCCAACTAACCGAATGCCGCTCTGCCAAAAAGTCAAATAACGGACATGATGTCGCCGGGGGGGCGGGCCTTGTCAGCGATTGTGCCAGACCCCCGCGTCCATCACATCACTGACCGGTGGAGACGGGAGGGTGGGGGTCATTTTCCCCACACAGGCCATTATTTGACTTTTCGGCAGAGCGGCATTTGGTTAGTTGTCTTGTAGGCGACGCAGCCTTTCGGTTAGTTGGCTTTTCGGCATGCTGCCTTTTCGGTTCATTGGCGTTTCGGCCTCGTATGCTTTTGGTTCGTTGGCGTTTCGCCTTCGTATGCTTTTGGTTATTTGGCGTTTTGGCTTAGTTTCCATTCGGCTATTTGGCTTTGACTTCTTTGCTTCGGCTTCTCGTCCTTCGACGCCACGTCTGCACATGATATCCCGTTGTATACATTGCAAGCCTTCTTCACAGTTCGCAAACTCAGTAATCTTGGTGTCTTCTGCAAACTTATAATAATAATAATTACACACTTTATTGTCATTGTAAATACATACATCGAAATTTCAGGCGCACTGCCCAAACAGAGCTCCAACGTAACAGATAAATAATAACGACATTGGAAACAACAAAAACGGCAAGAAAAACGTTGTCGTCAGAATGTGCAATATTTCACTGTATAATGTCGTGGCAGTACAAAATATTGGCTATGAGGGCTGTGTGTTCAGTTCAGAGTGGTGATGGCCTTGGGGTAGAAACTGTTTGCTAATCTTGTGGTGTGTGATTTGATCGACCTGTAACGCTTTCCTGAGGGCAGAAGGGCAAACAAGTGATGTGCGGGATGAGATGAGTCCTTTAGAATGCGTGATGCCTTCCACAGGGAACGAGAGCTATAGATCTCTTCCAGGGCAGGCAGGTGTGTGTTGGTGATCTTCAGGGCTGTATTGATGACTCTCTGCAGAGCCTTCTTTTCAGCTGCAGAACTGTTGCCGTACCAGACCAGGATGCCATGTGTCAGGACACTCTCTATGCAGCAAAGGTGGAATTACACTAGCAGCTGTCGTGGCAAGTTGACTTTCCCAAGTGATCTTAGGAAGTAAAGTCGTTGTTGTGCCTTCTTTACCAGGAAGTGCATGTTAGTTGACCACCTGAGATCTGCTGACATGTGGGTGCCCAGGGGACTCTGTCCACTCTTTCTCCATTTATGTGCAGTGGGGGATGGTCACCCTGCTTCTTCCTGAAGTCAATGATGAGCTATTTTGTTTTCCCAGTATAGAGTGCTAAGTTGTTCTCTGAGCACCAGCCTATTAACCTCTGTACCTCCTCCCTGTAAGCTGACTCATCGCCCTCAGTGATCAGCTCCGCCACTGTCGTGTCGTCTGCAAATTTTATGATGGTGTTTGTGCTGTGGGTCGGTATGCAGTCATAGGTATAGAGGGAGTAGAGGAGGGGGCTCAGCACACCGACTTGTGGAGCTCCCGTGCTGAGTGTTAGAGTGGGGGAGTGGTGGGTTCCCATCCTGATTGACTGCAGCCGGTCCATAAGGAAGTCCTTAATCCATTGGCAGATATTTTGTTCGAAGACTAGGCCGGACAGCTTGGAGACCAGTCTACTGGTTACGATTGTGTTGATTGTAGAGCTGTAACCCACAATTGTACTGCTCCCCACTGTTTTAGGTGGAGCAGTACTGTATGGAGGGCAGTGGCAATGGCGTCGTCTGTTGATCTGTTTGCTCTGTACTCATATTGGTGTGTATCCAGGGTTGATGGGAGAGCGGCCTTGATGTGCTTAAGACCAATCTCCCCAGGCACTTCATGATTATTGGTGTTAGTGCAACCGGCCTGTAGTCGTTGAGGCAGGTCATGGCTGCCTGCTTCGGAACTGGCACTATATGTAGACATGTGGGGACCATGCATTGTGCCAGGAATTGATTGAAGATTTTTGTAAATACGTTAGTTAACTTAACAGCACAGTCTCTGCGAACCCGTCCTGAGACTCCATCCAGACCGGCTGCCTTCCGTGTGTTAACATTCCCGAGTGTGTGTGTGACATCTGCAGTCATGTGACATCTGCAGTCCTTATGATGAGTGTCTGGCTGTTGGGTGTTGGAGCTGAAGTAGTGGGCATGACCGTCTCTCTCCTCTCATGGCGGCCAAATCTGCTCTGCCAGAGAGGCACTGTTGCTGGTGGATGAGTTGGCATTGTTTTTGTAGTTGGTGATGTGCCATATACCTTGCCATACGCGACGGGAGTCTGAGTTGTTGAAGTGACTCTAGATCCTTCACTTATAGGCTGCTTTGGCGTTCCTGACGCCCCTCTTCAGGTCAGACCTGGTCGCACTACACAGCTCTGTGTTGCCGGATTGAGAAGCCATATTGCGGGCTTACCAAAGGAGTCGGACGCCTTTGGTCATCCATGGTTTTGTCAACACAGTTTTTCATGTAAAAGGGTACAGTGGAGGTGTAAGTGTCAATCTTAGAAGGTACTAACCAACCTTCTAAGATTGCGAAAGTTATTCCAGACTACAAGTGTAACTTTTAATATTTTCAAGCAATATTGAGGTTCTCAGTACTACGGATTTTAATTGGAAGGGAAATTAATTTTCCCAAAGGCTTATGCTTCTTGCCATCCACTTTATTATCCAAGCCATGTTTAAGTTGAAATACCCAAAACCCTATCCTCATTTTAAATAGTAGTGCATGTTTCAATCTAAGCCATATCATTGCCATTCTTCAAACTAATCAAGGCATTATCTCATCATTTATGAATAAACTCACAGGTTTTTCCTGAACTGGACACAAATAATAATAATAATCCATTTTGGCAGAGTAAATATATGCAGGGTAATATTTGCTGGATTGATTGAAAGATACAGCATGAGAACAGGCCCTTCGGTCCACCAAGACCACAGGGATCCATTTGCACTATTTCTATGTTTTCCCACTTTCGCATCCACTCCCTACATAGTGGGGTCAATTTACAGAAGCCAATTGACCCACAAGCCCACATGTCTTTGGGATGTGTGGGGAGAAGGAAACCAAAGTACCCAGAGGAAACCCACCCAGTCACAGAGAGAACGTGCAAACCACACAGAGAGCACCTGAGGTCAGGATCGAACCCGGGTCTCTGGTGCTGTGAGGCGGCAGCTCTACCAGCTGTGCCACTATTAACCCAGATATCAGGCCATTAGTATTTTCTGCAAATCAATTATGAATTATAATTTACTTTTTCACTTAAGTTCCCAAACAGAGTAGAATAGGAGTCTAAAAAGACCCCAAATTGTCTCAGGTACCCTTTATGCAATGAATTTGTCACGATATGGAGAGCAAATACAAACCTAACCTACTGCAGATAATCTCTGCTATTTTAGTTAGCTTTATTTTACCCTAATTTCGATTAAAACTCACTATACTTACAGCAACTGTTTATAGTGTCCAGATTTCTTTCATTGCTATAACATTTTTCGTACTGGTCAGCTTGCATCATTGTTGATATAGCTGGTAAGTGTGATAATATTTCTGCATGTAGCCTTTCCATGAGAGCTGCATAAACAGCTGGGGACCAGGAGAACCTCACACAGGAGTCCATACATCAGCGACCTCAAAGTGGAGGCGTTCCATCACCTTTAGCTTCCTTCTGCTGCATTTTAAATCAGTTAGTTAATTTGTCATTAATGCCCTCAGACTAGAAATTTCCTCTGAGCTGCTCATGGGGTTTCTGCAAAGTTAAAACACAAGAGTGGGAACAGCTGCAAGGAAATTCCCAGTCCTAATCTTGGCCAACAGCTTTAGATGTGGAACATTATGAAATTCTTTCTTAAAATCCAATTATCTTAATAATGCATACCATCTAAATTAGTTAATTCCTTATAGGATTGTGGACCTGTTGCTTTTAATTTAAGTTGACTATTCATGATGACCCGACATTGACAGTGTTCATACAATGCTTCGCTATGGTCATTCTTTAACAACGCTTGACCAGGCAACTACTCTTCATGCCACCTTTTAAAAATATGGTGCGTATATTGCCGATATTTCCAAAACTTTTAAAAATCCCATCTTATTTGAGGATTTAACAAAGTATCGCGTTGGTTCGTGGAGTCCAGCAACATTTCACATTTAGTGCATTTCCAAAACATTGCCCTCTCAATACTGCACTACAAGTCAACCAAGCATGTGCCAAGGTCTTTTGGATGGGGACTCTAACTCATAAACCTCTGGCAGAGGCAATTATGCAGCCACTGAGACAAGAGCAACATCAAAAGTATTCACACCACATATCTGTTTACTCTTATTCCTCCAAATAGTCTTCTATATGAATAGTTTCTTTAGAAATCCATTTCATCTTCAAAGTAGGTTTGCATCTGCACAGCTAAAATATTTCATTTAAACAGTGTTGCTGAAGTCTATGTTCCTTTTTTTTAAACTAGTCTTTTACTTCCTTGTGAAGCTAGTGTTCATAAATGTATATTTACTGCTATTTTTATACAATTGTGTTCAACACCTTGATAGCTTTTGACTTGCTGCACAACCATTACCTCTTGTGCCATTCTCCTTTGGCCATTTTCTCCTTTAAATCTTGTTTTTCTCACAATCATTTTCTTGAAATACTACAGAGCGTATTGAGATCAGAAATGTTTATTCTTAATGCACCGGGTTTATACTTTTACTTCAAAGTAGGGAAACGTGGAACTTTCTGCAAAGTGGCAGTCAGTCAGCAATTATTATACAACGTAAATCATGATAGGATTACATCGTGTTCTGTGAGAGGCAATACGTTCTCTGCTGGCGGACGTATTTTAAAATGTGGATTGATTTTAACGTCTAGTTCTGAAGGGAAAGGCCAGTTTATTGAGGTAGATTTTAAAGTGCTTACGGTTGTGAGTAGCTTCTCCACACAGTCAGGTGTCACGCTGTGTAAGTGGGTCAGGTGGAGCTGGAGATGTATCTTGTTGCTGAGAACATCCTGACAGAGAGGGCAGCAGATGACGGGCTGCATGGAATGCTGGGAC